>NW_019729902.1:1342764-1433028 GCF_002891405.2 Cryptotermes secundus | reverse complement strand
TTTTCTTCTACCCTGAAGATTGAGGTGATACGTTCCTCCAAAACATCGGTTAACACCACATATACATGGTGCCAAATCCCAGAAGACTGCTTTCTTCATAGTCACCGCCATGAAAGCCTCAAATCTTACATTCACTGGATGGCTTCAGCGGTTGTGTTGTCATTCTTGCACTAGACTTTGACATTCCAGTCTCTTGAGCTAGATGTTTCAGTGATTTTCTAGGTGTATGTTCAAGTCTGGCCTCTATGTCATCTAATTTCTCCTTGGTAAGCACTCAATGCTTACGTTTTTCTTTCTTGTCCATTAAGAGTCCTGTTGTTCTAAGTATATTCACCAAATTATGAATTGTTTGAATGCTGGGAACTCTTTCATCACGAAATTTATGTCAAAATTTTCCCCGACACTTTCTAGCAGATCCGTATTTCACATGGGTGACATACAGAAATACATGTTCCTCTAAAGTATACCACACCATTACATACCACACTTCCTTCCAGCTGCACTATAGCCCTATGGTCAACTTAGCCTCTAACAGAAATGAGTACCAGGAATCTTCCTGGGGAGTAAAGTACGGCCATGGCATAAGGCTGACAACTTTACCGCCATCTTTGAGCCAGTTGTCTAGACAATGTGGGACCCTCAACGTCTCACAACCCTATGGGCCTTCACGGCCTGGTACAGGGATAATTTTACTTTTTTTTTTTTTACGTACGATAATATACCAACTGAAACAGTGACACAGTCAGTTTTACTGCTGTCATATGAATTAAGCACAGAAATGGAAGTGAGTCATACCAGCACGGGAACATCGGCCACTGAGGGTTTCAGACCTCCCCCCTCTTTGTTAAACACACAGCACCTCTCTATTTCTGAAAGCCCAGGGCTTTTCTAGAAATATAATGTGTGTAAAACCGTGACTGCAAGTGAAGATGGGGACATTTTTGAGCCCAGTGGAGTCATTGGTCACTTTCTATGCATGAAGAGAAACTAGAAGTCATAAGTGCAGTGATGGTACAGTGAAGTAGTAGTGAACAAAAACAAGCCATAAAGATCTGAAATGGTAACTGAGAGTGAGATAATAACTGTTCTGTTATAAGATAATGGTACATTGTTTTGGTCTGCATTTAAGACAGGTTATTGGAAGTTGAAATAATGGCTGTGGCATTCTTTACGATAATGATTGTGCTCATGTGCTTCCTGCACCACCAATGTTTTCTGCATGTTCACACTTTAAAAACTGTGGCAACATAAAACCAGATACTGTGGATGAGAAACCTAGACATAAATGGAAGAGCACAGATACATGGAATCTGTGGTTAGCAAGATATTGCAGTATATTTTTAACTTCTACATTTCCATTGATACGTAGTTCAGTAGTAGGCTATAGGCATTTTTAAAATGTATCTAAGAGCCACAGTTCTGAAAATACAAATGTTCTCTCAGTAAACAGAGGACCAACAGGCATTTTATGAAATAAGTATACTAATGCCTTCATAGATTGCTGTGTATGTTCCAGTTTTAATGATATATTGTGTGGTCCAATTTTGTTGGTGACATTCCTCTGTGTATCCAGTTCAGATCAGTTTCTTCCTATTAACCAATTGCTACATTGAAGTGTGAGATATAATGTTGCTATGAACATGTGGCAAGGTCCTGTACAAACAAGTTTGCAAACCAGAATATCTGGGCCGAACAAACTCTAATGTTGGAAACCCGTATCCTCACAAATAGGATTCTGTACTAAAAATGACATGTTACAGAGCAGCGCAGTATCTGTGAAATAAAAATTATACTACAGATGTCTTCTTTGTCTCCGATCTCACATACAGATGTTCCTCATCACTGCTTCAGAGAAGACTCCCCTTGATGTCACTATCCCATCCCTTTGTGCAGGCCACAATTTGTGTTTGCATTTACCTGTCAGCCATAACCCAAATTTCAGCATTGTCACATAATGCACACGTACACAGACACATGAAATTGAGCACTTTTACATTGCTTTGGCAGTTATGTCAGATGAGTCTATCGTTACTTTTGATGTCCTTGATTTTCCTTGTTCAACTTTTTGTAAGAATTCATCTTCTTCCTCATGATCAGCAGCTTCTTTCCTGAAACAGCAATTATACCTTGTCATAGGTGTAGCACTGTGTAAAGAACATAAAAATATTACTAGTTTTCTGGAAGTACTACTATATCCTCCTTAACAGCCATTCTGCCCTTGGTTCCTCCAATATATTGGCAGTACATTAAACTGTCCATTATGTACAGGAAATGAGATAATCTGGTTACATGAATCTGCTAGTTGCACACACAGTCACCCAATTTTCATGAAGTTTTGCTCTTTTGTGGCTTTTTTCTTATTTCCTGTTTCAAAACCAAAGCTTTTGTTTTTCAATTTAGTTCTTGGCGGGAATTTCTTAGGTCACATTTTGGATTGATGAGTGAAAATTTTAAGATATGCTGTATTGTGATCACAGATTGAACTGGCCTTCACTGTAATCATGGGTCACTGTGACTCTAATGGCATGTGTATGATGGAGAATGACCAGGTAGCACTGCTAGTGTCAGGTGGAAGATGAACGTATGTCCATTGCAACTTTGTTTTTGAAGTAACTTAATAAAGATGATAAATTTTTGCCAATTGCATGTGACTTCTGGATGTGCAGGAGCTGACTGTTTCTTCATTCCCTGTTTCAGTGCTGTATCCAATAAAGCAGTGATCACAGTGAAAACCTAAATACAAAGCCTCTAACCTTTCATGTGTTCTCATTTCTGATATTCAGTAATATGCCAAGACAGACAATTATGCACATATTTATTTACTGTTCATTAATAAATGAAATTTTTACATGAAGCTGAATCTGTCTACTTACGAGTATTTATTCTCTTGTGAGGACAAGAAGAGTGATTTGGGACAAGCTTTGTAGTAGCGCCAGCACTCGCCATGGCCGTTTTCCTGTCCTGCTCGCTCTGCACTAACATACTCCTCTAGCATGTCAGCAAAAGGAGATTTGCTTGCCCTAATAACAATTATTACACATTGGCGAAGAGTTATAATTGTCATAAATGGCCAGATCATTGAAAATGTTTTGGGCCTTTTAAATACCTAACAATTTAAATGAATAAATATGCAAAAATATAATACCAATAATAAAAACATATTTTCAAAACTGAAGAGAGGTATTGTACAAATGTACACAATATTGTATCTATGTTTTCTAAGTGCAACATGGGTTGTTAGATAGCAGGCATGATATAGTTTGATCACTACTGGAGGTAACATTTAAGGGACAGATTACAAAAGTAAGGCATAAGAAGTAAATTGCAAACAAATGAAATTGACAAACTTGTCAGATAAATAGCTGTAGACATATAAGCAGAATGAATGTAAGGAAACAAACATGCTCCCAAAAGACAAGATGGTATAGAAATATAGGAATAGGTGGAGAAACCAATTTAACTTAACTCCAAGATAGGTTTTGGAGGAGGGAGATGTTGCTGCATTAATGCATTACTGAGTTAACGAATTAAAGAAGAGTGAAAGAATGTATGTGAGAGGGTTGTCAGGGCCAGCTGACAGGAAGCAACAAGGATGTACATTTTATTCGAAGAATGTTAATATTTTGAATACACGTTGCAGATCAGAGAAGCGATGACACCTCTGGAGGACCTAGGCATAGGTGGGAGGACAATATTAAAATGAAGCTTAAAGAAATCAGATTAGGGGGTATGGACTGGGTTCATCTGCTGAGGATAGAGACCAGTGGTAGGCTCTTGTGAACACGCTAATGAACTACAGAAGACTAGCTGAGCAACTGTTAGCTACTTAAGGGTGACTGTGCTCCATGGATTAAGGTATGGTGTTAGGTGGCCTCCAGTGACATAATGTGCATACCATATTTTATGGAAATCATTTAACTGGTTATAAAATTGAAAAGGGGAGAAACAGCATGGTGATCTCATAAGCAGACTTTCCTTGAGGAAAGGAAATAGAAGCATACTAAGAATGTCAGACTAGGGGTTTTGATGGAACATGTATAGATTTTGGTACACTTTACAATATAAATTAAGGCCTTACATTTATGCCTTTGTTCAAGATGTGTCATTTTGAGAAAATTTAAAACTGACTTTATTGTACAATATTGTAACTGAAAATCTGTTTTTCTGTTTAGTAATAACTGTCTTGCTTATAGAATATCTGATGTACTTCAAGTATCACAACTGATATAAATCTAGAAAATTGAAAGAAATAGTTTTTTAATTAACAAAACTATATGGGGCTGGTACAGTAACATTGTGTGCCTGAAAATAACCATGTTAAAACGAAAACAAATGAGAACAGAAAATACAAGGTAGAAGATTATGATATTTTAACTTCAGCCATTGTCTGTAACATAAAAGTTTAACATTTATTTTGTAAGTACTGTAACATATGGTACCGTTGTTAAGCAACGATCATAAGAAGGAACATATTGTATCGGCTTCTTAAACCCATTCCTGCAGAAATGATATCCAGACTATTGCTAGGCATCCACCAATAACAACAACAGAGGTACTGTTTGAGGTAGGCTGTGCCATAGCTCAAGTGGTTAGTCGCTGGCTTCCCACCGCGGCGGCCCGGGTTCGATCCCGTGTCTGGTTAAGTGGGATTTGTGGTGGACAAAGTGGCACTAGGGCAGGTTTTCTCCGAGTACTTCGGTTTCCCCTGCCAATCTTTATTCCACCAATTGCTCCACACTCACCCTCACCTATCTGGGGCTGGTACAATGGGCCAGAAGTGGCCACAGCACAAGGGACTTAGTCCCACCCCACTAGCAATAAAAAAATACTTTTTGAGGTGGTGTTTTCTGTTGGGTTCTCCCGAGGCTATAAAGTGAGGGCCCCATGCTGGCTGAGGATAGTTCAGTTGAGTGAAGTGAAGTAGATGGTTGGTGAGAGAGAGTTCAGTTGAGGGTTGACAGTTCAGTTGAGCTCTGCAAGGGAGGTTAAGAAGAGATGGTGATCCAGTTCAGTTGAGAAGAGTTCAGTTGTGGGATATTCGCTGGACAGTAATGACATGAGCGCGGGAAGGCGAAGGATCACCATTGTTGGAAGTCATTGCTAGGGAACGGCTGTTGAAGATGCAGCAGGCCGGTTATGGTAATTTGTGAATTGATGAGATTAGCGGTGGCGCTGTAATTGCTTGTATTTCCGAGTCTTGTGTATAAGCGGTCATTAAATATATTCACCAATCCAAACCCTGTCTATAGTTATGCATCCCTAAATCGTGCCAGTATGTTAAATATGATTTGTTACTTTGTGGAAGAATGTAAATCATTTCCTTGGGGAAAATATTTGGGTCCAAGAGGGATAAAGAAAGTGAACAGTTTAGGATATGATATAAGAGGAGCTACATGATTTACATAGATCACCTAGGATTGTTGGGGTACTGAAATCAATACGATTACTTTGGAGAAACCTGTTTTAAAACTGAAGAGAAAATTTGAAAAGAGGAGGTAACATCTAGTAAATAGGACAGGAGGTGGATGTGATTACCTAAGATAATGTATGTGTATATTGGGATAACAACTGAACTTACGTGAAAAAGAGTTTTACAATCTCTCCAAGTAGACCAAAGTGATGCAAGGATTGGCCATGCACTTCACAAATGGCTCTCAGGAGACAAGCCTTGCCATCCATACCGAAATTGGCAAGCAGATCTTCCACCACAATGTACAGAAGTGCCCTGTGAAAACAAAAAATGCAGGATATACATGCTATCATGTAGAAATGTTTTGATGTAATTTTTAGAGGGTCCCTTGTGAAGTTATGTAACTTCAAATTATTCCACTGCAAATACTATACTATAACCAGATTGGCAACTTAAAATAGAATAATTTGAATTTTTACCATGATAAACGTAGGCTAGATTACAGTTAATTCACTTCATACCTTGTACAAAAAATTTCAGTTTTTCCTATCCTAAATTGTATAGAGTCTCATGGCATACCAAATGCCATAGACTACTTTTAAAGTTGTATTGGTGAGTGATTTCACATTTGTTATATGTGTTTTAATTTATATAAGTTTCTGAATTTGCATTACAATTCATAAAAATAATTAACGTTTTATAAATAGCTAATAAATGTCACAAGCGAAAATATGACAAGATTAAACATGTCCATTCTGAAAAATGCAAGAAATGAAATCAATACAGAAACAGGATAAAGGCAGTAGTGCTCTAACAACGAAACAACACAAGTCAATGATACAACAAAATAGGTCTGAACAGTACGTCATAGCTGTTACTGCATCGTGAACTGTTATGTGTAAAATTTGCATTTGAGTTCGTAATTCTAAGGGTTACATGTCAGCACACCAGCTGGAAGAATGCTGACTCATATGTATAACTATAATTAATTTAGATTTCTGTTTGAATAAATCAACAATTGCTTTATTAATCAACGTCCCCAGAACTGTTATAAAGAATTCGTGGGAACACATGACACATTCTTTCTCATATGCGTTTGACCTTGACTACTTTATCTTGAAAACGAAATCGATTTTTGTTTGGTAGACGATTATTGGTTGCTGAGTGTACAAGTTAGGACACGTACTTATTGCGTAACAGTTGTTTAGCTATTTCATATAAACCTGAGAATCTCAGCCTTGCAGTATCCTGCATCATAAATATGACACCAGAAAAAATCCATCCAATCTTTCGTGCCGTATTCGCGCACTAGGGGTTCAGGTCGACATTTCACATTTTGGCCTCTAATTTACGCATCGTTAATTTCCTGAAGATACTGTCAATGCGATTTTCTCAATAAATATTGAAATTTGAAATCGTTAGAGCCTTTTCGAGGCCCATCAGAGGGGCCCCTACTTTGGAGCTAGAATGTTCATATTCACTGGGAACGGACATATGATTGATAAACAAACATCCAATGTGATTAAAATCCATCCAACCACACAGGCATAGCGAGGAATAGATGTACATTTACTCACATATGCAAACATTTCAAAAAGTTTTTTCTATTATTCATGTGTGATGAAAACTCGCAAATCCGTCAAAATCTCGAAATGAATTTTTCTGTGATCAAATACCTTCCAAAGTAACATTCGAATTTGTCATAATTAGTGGTGCTCATAAAAAAAACAAATATGTACACCAATACTTATTACACATTTTAGTATTTTCAAGATGAGAGCGATCGTTTAGATCTTCAATAACAGAGACGAAAGGTGTATTCTTAAATATAGTACACAATTTCCAGTGACATTCATTGCAGTTTATTGAGCTTAAATATGGCCATAATCAAAGTGGGCTTTATTATGGGTCACTATGGTTAAAAAAAATATTTATGTCACAGACAAACGGAAAGATTGCCTCCACATAAAGTGTTCTTTGGAAGACAATTCTGCAGCACTTAAATCCAGGCCAGTCTTTAAATCTTTTTGTTCTCAACTATGAAAATTCAAGCAAGGAAAAGGAAAAAATAAAAATGTATTGCTTCTACCATATTGTTTGTAGCAGAACTAAGGTACATTTCTGAAGAAAAGTACAAGTAGTAATATAAATATTCATATAAATTCATTTGTATGACGTTGCATTCCCCATCCTTTTAATATTTGAGTAAGAAAGTATATGAAAACATTTAATCAGGAAGTGGCCAGCGAGGTTTTCCTTATTTTTTTCATTAGTTCTTATTTTCAATCAAAAACGAGTCATCGAGGCTACTGTTTAATCCATTTTTCCCCGTTTTCTGGGTGTCAAAATTCATCACAGAATCATGTTGAGACATTGCTGTATATATAAGATTTAAGGTTTTCACGGCGGTGACTATGAAGAAAGCAGTTTTTTGGGATGTGGCACCGTGTAGATGTGGTGTTAACCGACGTTTCGGAGGAACGTATCGCCTCCATCTTCAGGGTAGAAGGAAAACTGAAACTGAGGGCCACCTCCCCTTCAGAGAACCGTCGGGTCTCCTGTAAATATTTACAGGAGATCCGACCGTTCTCTGGGCCATAGAGTGTACCGCAAATCCACCCATACAAACCTCTACCTTAACGCTGCGTCCCACCACCACCTTTCCAACAAGCAAGCTGCACTTTCCACATTGGTGCACAGGGCTAGAGCTCTTTGTGATCAAGAAGCCTACATGAGGAGTTGGTGCTCCTGGAGGATGTATTCAGGAAGAAAGGATACAACAACCGGAAGATCCACAGAGTTCTCAACCGTTGGCCCAACATCAGCCGGCCTGAAGATAAACCGGGCTCAGTCGCCTTCCTTCCCTATGTCGGGACTATATTCAACTGTATCAGCAGAGTGCTGTCCCGGCACAACATCAAATCAGTGGGTCTCCCTCCAAACAAATTATCCAGTTTCCTCCGGCCGGTCAAAGATAGCCTGGGACTAAGGACACCGGGTGTATACAGTATCCCATGCGAGTGCGGCAAGGTCTGTATTGGGCAGACGGGCCGCTCTGTGGACATGAGGTTGAAGGAGCATCAGCGGCACATCCGTCTCGAACATTCGGACAAGTCAGCTGTTGCTGAACACAGCATCGATCTGGGACACCGCATTCAGCTTCAGAATACCTCCATCCTCGCCACCAAGACCCGATATATGGATCGCATCATTAGGGAGGCCATTGAGATTGAACTCCATCACGACAATATGCACAGAGAGGTGGAGTTTTGTCTCAGCAAGTCATGAAAGCCCCTCATCTGTTCCCAAAATCGCCCCCCCCCCGGGACATGACGCCAGATCCACAAGGCCACACAGTCCATGACCAACCCACATAGCAATGCCCTCCCTTGCCTTTCTCCCTAGACACAATATCCTATACCTGCGCTAACCTTGCTCCTGTCCCAGACCCTTCCCCTCTCCATCTCCACTGATTTCCCATGTAGACTTGTTTCCCCCCCCCCCTTTCCTTCTCTGCTCTCATATAGCTGAGTTTATTTCCAACATTAGTCTGCTTCCACCTGTTCTCACTGTCTCTTCGTTAGCGGATTTTCTTATTTTTCCTTATACCCTGAAGATGGAGGCGATACGTTCCTCCGAAACGTCGGTTAACACCACATCTAAACGGTGGCACATTCCAGAAGAATGCTTTCTTCATTGCTATATATGTTTCAAATCGTGAACTACGTGTAAATAACCGTTTCATAACAAAATGTCACTTAATTGTATGAGAAATTTTAAAAATAAAAATAAGATTATTCTGCAAACACCACTTTTTATAATTGTCTTCCACATTAATCACAACGTCATAGAAACTCAGTCCCGAATACCGGGATCGAAATGGGGACCTTTAGATCTTCAGTCTAACGCTCGCCTAGCTGAGCTATTTCGGCCGGTGGCCGGGGAGTTTTATGCTCTTAAGAGACACTCTGTTCACCACGTGATAAATGACGTAACTGTGAGCATGCCTTGAATATAACAAACACCACACGAAGGATTCAAAGTAAAGTAAAAAGTAAAGCTATCCCTGTAACAGGCCGTGAAGGCCCATAGGGTTGTGAGATGTTGAGGGTCCCACATTATCTAGACAATCGACTCAAAGATGGCGGTAAGGTTGTCAGCCATACGCGTCGGCCGAGCTTTACTCCCCAGGAAAAGTATTTTAATTACTTCCTGGTACTCATTTCTGTTAGAGGCTGAGTCGACCCCAGGGCCATAGTGCGGCTGGAAGGATTAGGTCTGTGGGAACTGCCCACATTCAAGCAAGTGTGACAACGCAAGCTTCATTGCTTAGCAACGACGAGAAAACAGCGGTTGCTAGGCAAAGCCTAGAACAATACGGACAGTGACATGTTTTCTATATGTCCGACTCTAGGTTACATAAGAAGATACATTGAGTGACAGTTACAGTTCTAGATTTCTACAGTTCTACAATTCTAGTTCAGTGTTCAAGGTGTTCACTATTGTTATTATTATTCTTCAATTCTTCAAACTGAAGTTCGTCCGTGTATACCGTGCAACTGTAATAAATACTATAGGACAGTTCAACTAGTAGTTGTCTCTTCATATAATGGCATCCCACATTGGTGACCCCGACGTGATGGCCCTTGCTTCGCCTCTCAAGCACCGTCCTGCGGAACTCGAGGCCCCTAGTTCACATACCAGTGATTCTTCATCTACTCGAATTTCAGCTTCATTGACAGATTGATTGTTGCATTCCTCTTGGGCAGCATCTTGCCACTCCTTCAAAAATAGGTGTTCACGCGTGTCTTCGTCAGTTGTTATAATTCTGTCATAACCCGTCACACTGCGCAATTCTTTGTGGAGAGGTGATGCTGCATCTCGACCTAATTTAGTGTCCGCGCAGGCCTCACCTTCATCTGCCTCGTCTGTTTTACCTGACCAAGAAGCACCTGTTTGCACAAATTCGAACTGCACGTTCACAGGAACAGTTTCAATTATGTGCTTTACAACTTCGCCCATTTTCATGCTATCCTTCCACATACGTCTATGTCTCTTTTCTCCTAATTTCCGCAACAAAGCAGTGTCTTCATTCATCTCCTTTCCACGTGTGCAACATGATCTGCCCATATTCTTCTTGACTTCCTCAATCTAATTATACCGTTTTGGAATCAGTTCTTACACGGTTGGCACGTCTTCACTCCTAGGCTAAAATCCACACTTCCCAGATCTACTCCAATAATTAGTCACGCGCCACACTACTGGCTCACCCAGATCCATCCGCGCCACTTGCACTCGTCACAGATGCCTCCACGTCCGCCATTGGTGCCGTGCTACAGCAACGCTTCAAGAACGCCTGGCAGCCCCTGGCATTCTTCTCAAGGAAACTCAACACGGCCCAGCAAAAATACAGTGCGTATGACCGCGAGCTGCTGGCCATCTACGAGGCCGTAAAGCACTTTCGCCACATGCTGGAAGCGCGCCACTTCAGCATCTTCACAGACCACACACCTATCACCTACGCTTTCCAGCAGAAAAGGGACAAATGCTCACCAAGGCAATTCAACCACCTGGATTTCATAGCACAATTCACGACCGACATCCGACACATCTCGGGACAGGACAATGTTGTTGCCGACGCGCTCTCCCGTGTCGAGTCCGTCACTGCGCCACCATCCTACGACGCATTGGCCGCATCTCAGGACAGCGACGACGAGCTCCAATCACTTCGGCAAACACCGCTTTGCGGCTCGAAAAGCTACCGATCCCTGGTACCACGGTGTCCATCTACTGCGATACCTCTGCCGGGAAACCTCGGCCGTACATCCCAGCTCCTCTACGGTTCGAAGTGTTCCAGTCCGTCCATGATCTGTCGCACCCAGAGACCAAAGCAACAGCAAAACTGGTCGCACAGCGTTTCGTGTGGCCAGGCGTGCAGAAGGATTGCCGCACCTGGGCACGTGCTTGTCCTTCCTGCCAGCGCTCCAAAGTCACATAGTGACTCCACTGGGCGACTCTACACTGCCGGCAGCCAGATTTCTTCACGTCCACATAGACCTTGTTGGACCCCTTCCGACGTCAGGAGGCTACACATACTGCCTCACTGCAGTCGACAGTTTCACCCGTTGGCCAGAAGTCATCCCCATTCCGGACATCACAGCCGACACAGTGGCACGAGCCCTACTGACCGGCTGGATATCCCGCTTCGGTTGCCCACAGACCATCACCACCGACCAGGGACGTCAGTTTGAATCTCAACTCTTCCACTCCCTGGCCAAGCGCTGTGACATTCAACTCTCGCGAACAACTGCTCACCACCCAGCGGCTAACGGACTCGTGGAACGTTTCCACCGAACACTAAAGGCAGCCATCACGTGCCACGCAGACCATCATTGGACAGAAGCCCTACCCCTGGTTCTCCCCGGAATCCGCACGGCATTCAAAGAGGACCTGCAGGCATCAGTAGCTGAGCTCGTGTACGGCGAGCCGCTAAGTATACCAGGAGAGCTGCTAACTCCGACTGCCAACCCAGTGGATCCAGCGCACCTCATCACCCAACTTCGCCAATATATGGCCCGCCTCAGACCAATTCCAGCAACACGCCACATCTCCCCGGCTACATTCGTGCACAGCGACCTCGAGAAGTGCACGCACGTCTTCCTCCGGCAGGACACGACTCGTAGATCGTTGGAGCCCCCCTACAGCGGCCCCTACCAGGTCCTATCACGGAAGGAGAAGACAATGCAAATCCTCGTGCGCGGCAGGCTCGCCACCGTGTCAACCGTTAGGGTCAAACCTGCCTGCATGTTAAACGAGACAGGCCGTGGGACCACCACCAAGACCTTCAACCCTGCAGCCGACGAAACCCCAGCCGCGGTTCCGCATGCCGTACCACCACAGCCTGTACAACGAACTACACGCTCCGGACGTCATGTACATTTTCCTGATCGCTTCAGCAGCTGAGCAACCATCTCCGCGGGGGGGTGATGTGGGAACGGCCCACATTCAAGCAAGTGTGACAACGCGAGCTTCATTGCTTAGCAACGACGAGAAAACAGCGGTTGCTAGGCAAAACCTACAACAATACGGACAGTGACATGTTTTCTATATGTCCGACTCTAGGTTACATAAGAAGATACATTGAGTGACAGTTACAGTTCTAAATTTCTACAGTTCTACAATTGTACTTCAGTGTTCAAGGTGTTCACTATTGTTATTACTATTCTTCAATTCTTCAAGCTAAAGTTCGTCTGTGTATACCGTATAACTGTAATAAATACTATAGGACAGTTCAACTAGTGGTTGTCTCTTCATATAATGACGTCCCACAGGTCAATTGAAAAAAAAAACAATGACCTCATCGGGACTTGAACCCGCGACCTGAAGGATTCAAAGTGACAGCTTTATTTTTGTGCATGAAAAATTGGAGTGTAGTTTAAGGTACTTACAAATCTGCCATGCTACATTCCTTGACCTATTATGACGTTCAGTATGACGAAACAATTTGCGGTTCAGTGGAGGGGAGAGAAAGAAGCAGGAGACACACGGAGATACCAAAATGGCGTAACTCCTCTGACACAATAACATACCTTGCAAAACTTTAGTAGCACATTCTTTGAAAGATGTTTCTGCAGCAGTATTGTACGGTGGCCATTTTATTTTGGTGGTAATTGGTTACCACCAAAATAATATTTTGTGACGAGTATATATGAACTTCTTAATGTGAGATAAACTATAATCTTAGATTAATAAGTTAATTTATACTCTTCACAAAATAGTATTATAATGGGTAAGCAAATCAAGGAAGGTGGGATGCTTGGGGAATGTAGCATGCATGGGTAAGGCTGAGAAATGCATTCATTGACGCCGTTTAGTATGAGGTACTGACAGTGCCATGGGATAACATACAAAAAGGAGAGAATGCATTCAAGATTTCAGTAAGTAAATCACTTGGGAGACCTACTCATAGATGGGGAGATATTATCATGGATCTAAAAAATAGAGGGCATGAGGATGTGGACTGGATTTATCTGGCTCAAGATAGGATCCAGTAGTATTCGGTTATGAACTTTGGCAGACAAGGCCTACCATCTTCTAGATCCACCAGCTTTCACTGGCTGTAGCAGGACTTCGTGGGTTAGATGTGGAATCTGTGAACTCCAGTATCGATTATTTTGCGTATTTATGTATCCCTGCAGGTGAAACCACGCTTAATCAGAAAAGAATGTCAGTTGTGGATCGATCCCTCCTTCGACGACAGACTGTAGAAACCAGCTGCAAAACTGAACCCTGCCAGTTGGATCGCGCGGCTGCAAGACGTGGATTGCTGTTGCTTTATAGGGTCAGAGCTTCAGCAGTTGTTTTGCTCTTCTTCCACTAGACTTTGAAACTCCAGTCTCTTGAGCTAGATGTTTCTGTGTGTGTTCAAGTCTGGCCCCTGTGTCATCTAACTTCTCCTCAGTAAGCAGTCGTGGCCTATTTTTTTTTTGTATTAATAGTCCCGTTGTTTTCAGTTTATTCAGAAAATTGTTAATTGTTTGTCTGCTTGGAACTGTCTCATCAAGAGATTTACGTCGAAATTTTCGCCGACACTTTCTAGCATATCCGTATTTCACATAGGTGTTATATAGAAATACACGTCGCTCCAAAGCAGCGATTTTCAGTCTCTGTACCTCGGCACCCTGGTGTGACGCCAAGGGTCTGCAGGTTTGCCGCCGGAGCTTGGGGGAAGTTCGGAAATAATAGAAAAAAAATATCGAGGAATAAAAAAATCGTATAAATACATGATCAACGTTTTAAAAGTATGATTAGAAATTTTTCCCCCTTGGCACTACAGCCCCAGTAGGCCTAGGCCTACCTCCATGAACTTCTCCGTTCACTTCGGTTTTTCACGATCTTACAAATTCGGTAGGACCCCTTGGGCGGGTGATCAGCTCGTCGCAAGGCCTCTACCTGTATACAAGATTAGAATTTTAGCTACTGGAATTTTAAACACAACCTCATTACTCGTTTTCAATGATAAAATCTCCCCTTAAAAACTGATGATGTGCCTTAACAATTGCAACGCCTTTTTCGGTGTACCATGTGTTGAAAAAGTCTGCTCTAAAGTATACCGCACCATGACGTACCGCACTGCTCGTTAACTGAAACTGAGAACAAATGCCTTAGGGAGCTGATAGCTGCTGCCTACTGCTACAAATTCCCACGCATAAGCCGCACTACTCGCCGTGAAACATAATGCCGTCAAAAGGTGCGCAAGTTAATTACATCCCTTCATTCCAAAAGTTATCGGCCATCAGGCATGCTGATTCACCGGCAAAATTCGTATGCGCCTCGCAGCCGGCGACGCACCGGCAATCTGAACTGAAGTCGGCTTAAAGTGAATTTCAGCTTTTACAAAATCGACCGTGGATCCGCTTTCCAAGGTATTTCAACAATTTTCCTGGCAGTAAACTCAAAGATGTAAGTACTAGGTAGTACCTCTCCCCTCCGTGGAAATTTGCGTGTGGTGGCTGTCGGGGTGGAGGTGTCTCTCTGGAGTGTCTCCTGCGCTCCAGGACCTGACCGATGTAGTCGGCCAGCAGCATTCCTGACATCCTGCCCATACTGCGCGCCAGAACTGGTGGCAGCACGCCGTACGGATTCTCATTGTCTGTCAAACCCAGCTTGTCGAAGTCGACTGTAACAAGACATACGGATGAAATGAGGCGCGCAGTCTTCTACACACAACAAGCAGATCGTGCCAATTCGTTCGGATGTTTCGTCTCCGATTGTGGCTTTAATTTAATTCCGAGTGTCTACATTAAAAATTGCCGGTCGAATTTAGCTCTGATATTTATCGGTTTAATACAGTATCTACTTTACTATATCGATTTTTATTGAAGAATCCAATTTTTCATAAAATATATTTCTCTTTAAGTCATTCAATTTTAATTTCAAATGTCTTTGTATTTGAGACAGATATATTTTAATCATAAAATAAGTAAAGTAAAGATATTCCTGTAAGAGGCCGTGGTGTCCCATGGGGTTTGAGATGTTGAGGTTCCCACATTTTCTAGACATTCGGCTCACAGATGGCGGAAAGTTTGTCAGCCCTACGCTCCGGCCGCCTTTTACCCCCAAGCATATTCCAAGAATATTCCTGGTACTCACTTCTGTTAGAGGCTGTGTCGACTCCAGGGTCATAGTGCGGCTGGAAGGATTAGGTCAATTGAAAAAATCCAATGACCTCATCGGGACTTGAACCCGCGACTTTCCGGCTTGTAGCATAGTGCCTCAACCAACTACGCTATAATGGAAAAATCACTACCCCGCAACAACAGAGCTTCTACACTGGCAATTCTAAGTTCTTACTTCTGCTACTAGAGTGCAGCAATGAGGCCAATGAAGATAAAAACATTTTTAGCAATAACATATAATTTAATAATTACTGAGGTGTTTAATAAAATACGAGTGGAAGATAATGTATTCACATCTGAGTATAATTTACTTTTCAGTAGATTCGTTAGTAATATATTGTATCTGTATTTTGTTTGACTTCAGTGATTATTAGATCATACTTCTAAAAGCAAGGTGAAGTTGTCCCTGTGCTTAACTAATTAAGCAGTACGACATGAATTCATATGTGGGAATGGATGTATTCATCCACGTACTGTTGACCTCGGCAGTAAATGGATGTGAGTGGTCAGCTTCACTCCCCGGCCGCTTTAACCCCAGGAAATAACCCTGGTACCCACTGGTTAGGAGGCTGAGTGAGCCCTAGTACAGGTCTGAACGACGTGGAGAGGGGAAAAATCTTGCCTCTACCGGGACTCGAACTGCAAACTCTCGGCCGTCCAGCCCGTATCCAGTCGCTATTCCGACTGCGCTATCCCGGCTCTATGTCTTAGTTCTGTCAGTAGAATTCAACGTTAAAAGAAATAAAACGGAAGAAACGAAGGAATTTTTATTAGTGTGTGTAATAAATAGGTGCACATTTCCAAAGAACACGTTTAAAAGTAGGCTACCTGTAGGGGCATTCCGACAAAGGCCAGTGGTTATAGCCTGTGACAGTGACGTAGTTTCTGGCTAATGAACAATGATGAGGTGGAGTAGAAACACTCTGCAGAATGAATAGTTTTGTTTCTTGCCAAGTAACCATTGGCCTATGGCCGCGCCATAGCTCAAGCGGTTAGTTGCTGGCTTCCCACCGCGACGGCCCGGGTTCGATCCCGGGTCTGGTTAAGTGGGATTTGTGGTGGCAGGTTTTCTCCGTGTACTTCGGTTTCCCCTACCAATCTTCATTACACCAATTGCTCCACAATCGCCCTCACCTATCATCTGTGGCTGTTTCAGTTGGCCAGAAGTGGCCGGAGTACAATGGACAGAGTCCTACTCCACTAGGAATTAAAAAGAAAAACCATTGGCCTTGGTTAGGGTATGCCAACAGTTCATTCTTCCTCCAGCATCCTAAACGGTCACGTACTTGTAAATGGCAAGCTGATGGACATGTTTGACAAGAAGCCATCAGGTGGGTAGCGAACGAAAGGTAGTGACAGGGACGGTGTGATGACGAGGGCGGTGCCTGGTGGCAGGGCCAAGCGACCATCATTCGTGATCCACAGTATTCGCTTCTGTCTGGAGTGCGGCTCATCATCCGATCCGTTTGCAGGAACCAGAGCTGCAGCCAGCAGGGCCAGTAGCCATGCCGCGTGTGCCCGGAATTCCATGGCTCCAGTTTCCTGAAACAGGAAATGTTAATACTGTGCTGGAAGAACAGAATGGTTTGAGGAAAGGCCGCTGTTGTGTACTTACACCGAGAACACAGATCTTCCATACAGTTGCAATAATTGTGCAGATGAGTAGTGTCCAATCGAAAACAGTAAAACGTTATATCGAGCACTGTTTTAGCCTTAACCTTCTGTGCGTTTATTCGGGAGATGTTTCGTTCACGTCTCGGCTAGTATGGCGAATATCCCGACGGGAGAGTTTTTGTCCCTTTCTCAATATTTCCAGGAAAATATACCTTAGCCGTTTCCTTCAAAATCCTTTTGTAAGTCATTATCCATCAGACATCCTACCATATAGATCGAGATTCTGACAGCGTTGTGAAACAAACCACTAAATAATTACATGCTGGTATGAAAGTATGTTATTAAACTCAAATAATATTTAATTTAATCCGGCAATTGAGCTGTCAGCCCCACTGTGACAATGTTTCTACTTGAAATTTAATAATTTCATCCTGCAGACTGAACAAAGATAGTACAAAGTAGGGCCGCGCCATAGCTCAAGCGGTTAGTCGCTGGCTTCCCACCGCAGCGGCCCGGGTTCGATCCCGGGGTCTGGTCAAGTGGGATTTGTGGTGGACAAACTGTTGCTGGGGCAGGTTTTCTCCGAGTGCTTCGGTTTCCCCTGCCAATCTTCATCACCACTTGCTCCACAATCACCCTAACCTATCATCTGGGGCTGGTACAACAGGCCAGAAGTGGTCGCAGTACAAGGGACTTAGTCCCGCCCCACTAGCAATAAAAAAAATAGTACAAAGTACATCCGACGTGTAGAAGATCACAAGAACGACACGTATTGAGTCGGCGACTCAAAACGTTGTCAAGGAACAAAGTTACTTACAGTAACTTTCCCTCAATTTGGGTGTAATTATAATATTATGTTTCTGGACATTATCCATCGTGTACACGGTCTAGTAATGTATCATCGTCGCAATTTTTATATAGTGTTTACTGACTATAATTCTTGGGCAAAGTCATCGTCTGAAAAAACTTTTTCGTCACAGATATTTTAATTATCTTCAGGTAAGCTACTCTCATGTACAGATACTGGGTCCATGATGACATTATGCAGATGTTCGCCCCTGAAATCTTCTTCTTGAAGTATTTTTGTCTGCTTGATACACGACTGCCGAACAATTTTTGTGAAGTTTCGAGAAGACCATTCATTAAAATTTCAACATCTGAAAGCCTGAATGTAGTTTTTTATCAGCCACCTCACGTTTTACTTCAGCCCACACGAATTTTATGATGTTGGCAGTGATATGGTGACAGCGTCACTGCAGTATGACAATAGGCGTGGGATTAGTATCAAGTTCATACTGCACAGTTATGGGCTTTTCAATGGCAGGAAGCCCAGTAGTTCAGCTTGAATCTCGTTTAGGTCACGTGGAATGTTCTCTCCTGAGTACCACATAATGTCTTGGCCTTCCTAGTGTTCGAATCAGGTCCCTCGCCTATAGTTATTGAATGATCACTGGCATTATTCATTATCGTCACAGCTCTCTTATGTTTTTTCCCTTGGCACTACAGCCCCAGTGGGCCTAGGCCTACCTCCATGAACTTCTCCGTTCACTTCGGTTTTTCTAGATCTTACACATTCAGTAGGACTCCTTGGGCGGGTGATCAGCTCGTCTCAAGGCCTCTAACTGTACACAAACACAGAAAAACGCACACACACAAACTAAACATCCATGCACTGAGTGGGATTCGAACCCACGATCCCGGTTTCCAAGCGAGCGAAGACAGTACATGCATTAGAACGCTCGGCTACCGTGACCCGCCCTCTTAATGTTTAGTTCGTCTAATTCTTTTTAGAAGTGAAGTAACTGTTCTTAAAGTATTGATGTACATATTATTGTGGTAATAAGGATTTTAGTAATCTTCGGGGCCGTGAAACTAATTTGGATTCTTCGAGAAAGCCTGTTTCGCACGACCCCGATATGACAAGAAGTTACTCTTCAACTTTTCCTTTCTGGCACTTTCAGACTGCCCCTTTCATTAGAACCTTGCCATGTTTTGCTTCGAGAAAGATACTGGTTAAACCATGTTTCATCGATATAAAACACAATGGGCTCTGATGCTCCTGTTTCTCGATGTCTAATGTTGTGCATTTTTGCGCAGAAAAGTGAATCTGGTGGCTACAGTACACGTCCATTCCATGTAACATTTTTTTACCATAAATCAATGACTTAAATATAAATCCTGTTGGTTTTAATATTTCCCACAGATTACTTAATTTTTTCCTCGCGCTCCCACTTTGGAGCACAGCGTTGAGTTTTCAGTTTCATTATCATTTTTACTTATGGTAGGACTCCTTGGAAGACCTCTACCTAAACACAGGACAACACAAGTACATACACATACCAAAGATCCATGCCATAAGTGGGATTCGATCCCACGATCCCGGCTTCCGAGCGAGCGAAGACAGTGCATGCCTTAGACCGCTCGGCTACCGTGACCGGCACAGACTCTTCATAGGTTCCTGAATTTATAATTCC
The DNA here is from genome assembly GCF_002891405.2 of Cryptotermes secundus. Classification (NCBI taxonomy): domain Eukaryota; kingdom Metazoa; phylum Arthropoda; class Insecta; order Blattodea; family Kalotermitidae; genus Cryptotermes; species Cryptotermes secundus. Next base: position 1,413,352 of record NW_019729902.1, on the reverse strand, counting down.
GCCTTAAGTTTCCTTTTTAGTGTTGAATATCCTCGTTCACCTTTATTTCACTGTGGTTTGTGGACCGATGTTTTTTTTTTCCCCCCTTGGTACTACAGCCCCAGTGGTCCTAGGCCTACCTCCACGAACTTCTCCGTTCACTTCGGTTTTTCTAGATCTTACACATTCGGTAGAACTCCTTGGGCGGGTGATCAGCTCGTCGCAAGGCCTCTACCTATACACAAACACAGAAAAACGCACACACACAAACTAAACATCCATGCCCTGAGTGGGATTCGAACCCACGATCCCGGTTTCCAAGCGAGCGAAGATAGTACATGCCTTAGACCGTGCGGCTACCGTGACCGGCACAATGTTTTTCACCCAATTAAATTTTTGTCAAAAGAATCAAGTCAGATTATTTCCTTAAGCCTCATTACACTTTTCCATGGCGACTCAAACGATGTAGAGGCCCATTTTTTTACACAACGGCGACCTTCTTGCAATAACCTGAGGAAGGTTCACTTTCCAATATTACGATGCAGCAACTAGATCTTGAAGTTTCTGGAAAAATATAAGTGTTCCCTTGTTCTCAGCCTCTTTCTCTATAACATCTTAAAATAGATAATATTTGGCCATTTTTTAAATCAAATTAAAAGATGGCGTGTGTTAGAAACCAACGTTTTCGTCTTCGACCACGAAGAATGTGTCAGCAAGTTCTTCTGAAACAATGATATGTACCAAACGAGTTTGTATCATATTTCAAAGAGCCGTAATAGTACTATTAAATCTTTGTTTAAACGGCGTTTTCTAACAGCAAAATTTGCAGTTCTTAAGTGTTAAATGTATTCTCGTGCCCACGATGCACCACTACAGAGACAAGGGACATTTACAGAGTGTCAAATGTTTCAGGTTGTAGAACTTGGCGGTCTATGGTTAAGGTGCCGGTATTTGGGACGAAGATGACCCTTTTGTTTAGCACAGAATCTGAGTAGCGTGACGTCAGGATTCGGTACAATGGAACTGCATGGAGAGGAATCCTTGAGACTCTGCTGGTCAATAAATTATCCTCATCTTTATGGAGCCCGAGGAGTCAATTTACTCTAATGCATCTTCGAAAGTAATTTCGCCAAGATTAGGCAACCTTGCGGGGGCAGAGAGATCCCCAATATGATGATTTTGATTCCCGTCAAATGTTGAACGTCATAATGACAACTTAGAGATTATACATTAGTATTTTTTTATGACGCGTCCTCGAAGATGTTTTACACGCACCTTAGTGTATTCATAAAAATCCTCCACTGGTCCTCATTCTGAGACTGCTGAATCCATTCCACAACTTCACTCCATATTTCATTAAGAGCTATAGTTACATCGATCTCTCATCCACGCCTACTTATCCCAAATATTCTCTTCTCTTATGGCTTCCCGTTACATTTTCTTATAGATTTTTTTTCGTTCCCATTCGTATCCTACGTATCCTTCTTCATTTAATTATCCTAGTGGTATTTGGTTTCCGGTCTAGAAAACCGAGATTAACGGCCGTAGGACTCCGCTGCGCTGACCACGTGACACCCTCTATCAGAAAAATTTGGCACTAACTTCGCCGACAAGCGGCGGTCGCTCGGTCGGTATAATTCGCTTGCGGACTACAGTCCACGGAGTATGTATGTAAGTGGTATTTGGTTAAGAATATATATGGTGAAGCTCTTCATTATCTGGTTTTCTCAGTTCATTTGTTACTTCCTGTCATTAGTCCAGATATTCTCTTCAACACTTTGTTTTCAAATATCATCAGTCTATGTACGTTACTTAATCAATTAGGGAGAGAGCTGAGGTTCTCACGCTCAAAAAACAAGCCGTAAATTAGAGCTCTGTAGATTTTCGTCTTTTGATGTTTAGACAGAAGACCAGATGATGGAAGTTTCTGAACCGAATGGTAGCATGCATTTCCCTAATGTAATGTGTTATTAACTTGTTGTACGAACATCTTAACACAGCACAAAATTAGTAGTCGGTACAGATTTGAACTAAACCATGTAAGTTCCAGTCTTCTGAAACGAATTTCATCTTAGGGCGCGAGGATTCAGACCAGATCTGATACTGCGCATATGTCAGGGACAATGAAAAGGGATACTCTCCAACAGTCTAAGTTTTTCATGAAAAATACAGCCATTTAATGCTTTGGTAAGAAAGCAGAAAGTAGAGAAAAAATATTAATGTGACAAGCAGCGTTAAATATATTTTCACTAACTTAAAAAATTCTGACAAGATATGGACTCATGGAACTGAGTCCTTCTTGAGAAGCCGCCAATTGTGCAGCCACCCAAGAACTTCCCAGCATTTTATGGAACCCGAAGGTTCATTACCTTGTTCACAAGAGCCTTCCACTGATCCCTATCATAAGCCAGATTAATCCAATCCATACCATCCCATTTCATCTATCTAAGATCCATTTTAATATTGTTTATCCACCTACGTCTTGGTCTTCCCAGTGGTCTCCTTCCTTCCGGCTTTCCCACCAATATCCTATATGTATACCTCGTCTCCCCTATTCTCGCTATATATGCCCTGCCCATCTCATATCCTTGACCTTACCATCATGGATTAAAATAAGGAGAGATAGAGAGAGAGAGAGGGAACAAGAAAATGTTCTTCCTTCTGAAGAATTAATTCTAAGATGCATACGACAAATGAAAGATTTATTGCAAAGAAATGAGGCAACAGATTTAATAGATTAATGTTTCTGTTTCAACGTGGTTCATGTTCGACTATTTCAGGTACAAAATGATTGCAAGTAGAGGTAATCAATATTGAAGATTACAATGTATGGACACAAGCTGTACTTTTTTGAGAATAATACTGGTGTTTGCTCTGCATAATAATATATTCTGTTGTTGAAAATAATTAAGGTCGGGGATTCTTCATTGTAGAGCCATGAATTCCGAGAATTTCTATTGCATATGCTCTGTTGTTGTAAAAACCAGAACTTTATACTGCACAGTGATAAATTCTGTTGTTTAAAATAATGACTAGAGATTCGAGTTTCTTTTGCAAGGGGGAATTAGCCGTCACACAAACTACATTTAAAATTTAAGGTTTATTCAGCTATATTCTTGTAATAGAGCAGGTTTTTCTTTATTTTTCGGAATTTATTCGAAGAAATAAAGGAACATCATACATGCACAGACGCCGGGCGTATATATGGTTCATTTTGCGGAATGAAAGTTGTCCGTCTACGAAAACACTCAAATTTAAGGTTCGTAAGTTAAGGTATATCTTCAGTATGTCATCTCCCGTATGACTTAAAGAGATCCCCGTTATTGAATTAGGGACATTTGCGACTATCTCAATAAAATTTACCTGACATCATCGACGAGACGTCAGCAGAGGCAGAATGCACTACTATTTTAAACACAGCTGCCACTCTCCTTGTTCAACACAACAGAATGAAAATGAACTGAAAGACTGACAATTCTTGAACACCTCACTTAAGCAGTCGGCACTCCAGTTAAACTAATGGAAGCAGCACCGACAGATCCAGTGCACTTTCCTCGTTGCAGCCTCACAATTAGGTTTTAATTGACGCTGTTCTCCGTGAACCGAGACACACGCAACATGAATTCTTACCATTTCAAAACGACGTAAGGAACAGTACGCCATGAAACTGGGATTTCTTACTACTGCAACATTATCAGAGTCGTTCAGGACCTAGAGATAGGCTTAATTCGCATGGGTGGGGGAAAGTGGAGCCCAGCTGGGTCCACTCGGCACGTCGGCCACTGATTGGCCTATTGTACTTGCCCTGGGTGATTATGATGATGGAGAATTTGGTGGAATGAAGATTGGCAGGGGAAACCGAAGTACTCGAAGGAAACCTGCCCCAGCGCCACTTTGTCCACCACAAATCCCACTTGACCAGACCCGGGATCGAACCCGGGCCGCCGTGGTGGGAAGCCAGCGACTAACCGCTTGTACTATGACGCGGCCTTAGAGGTGGGCTTAATATTTTTCTAAAAAAATAAAAAATGGCCCTGAATGTACGGAATTCGATGTGAGAGGCACCGTTTAACACATTTCTCTAAAGACGTTACTCTAGCATAAGGTCATCATTGTGATAATAATCATAAACTTAAAGAATTAGGTTACGTGCACATTAATTTCACTTATTAATATATCCTTTTATTGACTTTTCGAAATTCCTTTTCTCTCGTGGATCTTAATACATAACTCTCTTTTAGGTTATGATTACGTCAATTTTTTAAAACTTATTTGTACCATTTATTCCCTTCATCTAAAATTCTACCTATAATTCTCTTATTGTGTAATTTGTCTCTAATCTCTGAGCGGGACCCTGATAATTATAGAACCCGCTTTTAGGAGCGTAAAGTCTTTTCATTTTTAATGTTTTATTATTGTCCACCATTTTGTCGTGCAGCAGCCGAGAACAGTAGACGATCCAGGAGAATGGTCGGGCGCTGCGACAGGAGACAACAGCAGTGCTTAGAGAGAAACCTGCTCCATTGCCATTTTTCCAGCACAAATTGCATATGCATAACACCGGGATCTAACGCGGGACTCTGAGATGAAAGGCAGGCGACTAACAGCTTTAGCTAGGCCGTGCCATAGCTCAGGCGGTTAGTCGCCGCCTTTTACCTCACTCTCCTAACAAGAAACAACATTTACATGTCTTCATTTTCAGTCTGACCTTCCCGACGCTTTATGAACAGTGACCACCGCAGCACTTCAGTGTAACTGTATAAGTGGTTACAGAAGTGAAGTGCACCTCACAGACATCCTCAGCCACACCAGAGAAAAGTAATCAATGTATTACAAGTGCTGAAACCGAATGGCGGAAGCTTGTCCTCCATGCCTTCTGCAAATAAAACGTAAGACGAAACATTTCTGAAAAGTAACAGCAAGACTTCAAACGCTCTTTACAATGTGAGATTTGACGGTTTTATGGGGTATCAAAATTGAAATCTTCTCTGACGTCGCAGGATGTAATTACTCTGAAGACGGAAGCTGCAAATTTCCCCGAAACTTTGGCACCCGCATACCAGACTACATGGCGTCACATCCCAGAAGACCGTACTCTTGAGGTCCTTACACTTTGGAGATATTTTGGGCCTACATCAATTCCAAATGCGTTTCTTTTGCTATCCTCTATCTCTGGACCGCCTCTGTGGTCTAGTGGTCAGAGTTTCTGGCTACAGAGGTCCGGGTTCGATTCCCGGTGCTACCAGATTTTCTGAGAAGTAGTGGGTCTGGAACGGGGTCCACTCAGCCTAGTGAGGATAATTGAGAAGCTATTGCAAAGAAATAGCGGCTTCGGTCTAGAAAACCGAGATTAACGGCCGTGGGGATTCGTTGCGCTGACCAGGCGACACCCTCTATTCGCTGAAGTAGGTACTAACTTCGCCGACAAGCGGCGGTCTCTCGGTCGGTATAGTTCGCTTGCGGACTAAAACCTTAACAAAAATGCCCTCTCTCTGTCTATGTTCATACAGCCTTGCTGATACAACTGATCAATTTGTTCGTTCTAAAGTGTTCGGACGATGGTCGGGTTTACTGAGTTTTTGAACTTTGTCCATCGTAAGCAACACAACGTTTCCATCTTCAGGCGAGGGGTGGGAGATACTTGCTCTGTTGGGTCCCTTAGAGATAAACTTAATATCTGAGAAGTTTTTCCAGCTGTTGCATTGGCTAGAGTTGTGAAGCCATATTGCGCCAGTGAACATGGATCCAGTCCTTATTGAGTGTTCCACTTACACGATGAACAATTTTCGATGAACGTCGACCATTGTATGGAGTCTTTACAGACTGGCTTTCAGTGATAGTATCTTGAGATCTGCTTCTCGTGAGCAAAGATATATGATTTAGTGTTTTTGCTAACTGTATTCATGCGTTCTAATTCCTTAAAAGAAGGGTATGCACAGAGTTCATACCGGTTTTACAAGTTGTTCAGTGATTGAGGTGAGCTTTTTCTAACGGACCCAACTGAGTGTCTCCCACACCTCACCTGAAGAAGGAAACAGGTCCAGTTCCCGAAACGTTGTGTTCTTTAGAATACCGGACGATGGAGAAACTCCCAAAACCCAATCATCAAGAACTGATCAGCTGTACGCATACGAATAATATAACAGAAACATTTGGATCAATCTTAGGTTAATATTTAAATGTGCTTTAGAAATCCCAAGACCGCAACTTACAAACACTAATCCCAGAAGAAGGAAGCATGTACACTAGTGCTTGGTCCATATTTTTCTGTATTGCAAATTGTGAATTTAATTAATTTAATTTTTAATTCATTCATACTTGTTCAGAATAAATTATGTTTTCATTTTATACATGTGCCCTTTTGTGATGTAGCCACATATGTTTAGGGTTTTAGCTCGGTGTTGCAGTTCCACTTCCGGATTCCCAGCCCGTCTTTGTAACCAGGGTCACAAGAAATTAGAGTTCTTTGTAAATGTTTCACATGCAAATGCACATAGTTCATCATTTTGAAAGAGAAATAATGTGTGTCTGTATCCAAGTGGAACAGCTCGCCACGTAGGGATCGTTATAAACGTTTCGTATCGAACGGCTGTGTCCGCCATAGGGAAACAATGCAGGTAATTAATATCCGACAACATGGCACCGCATTAATTCTGTATGCCGTATATCTGTAAGGAATCGAAATGAGTGTGGGCCTGGTTCAGGAGTTTTGCATGGTGAGAGCAGAAAGTAGAGAGACCATGACTGTCTGGCTGCGTGTTTCGAATTCTAAACTACTTTCTGGCTGTTATTATTATTATTATTATTATTATTACCGCCTCGTATTCTATGGGTCAGAGTTTCTGATTAAAGATCCAGAAGTCCCGGGTTCCACTCCCGGCACTACCAGATTTCCTGAGTAGTGTGTCTGGAACGGGGTCCACTCAGCCTCATGAGGATAATTGAGGAGCTATTTCAAGGAAATAGCGGCTCCGGTCTAGAAAACCGAAATTAATGGCCGTAGGAATCCGTTCCGCTGACCAAGCAACACCCTCTGTACGTGAAAGTTGGCACTAACTTCTCCGATAAGAGGCGGTCGCTCGGTCGGTATACTTCGCTTGCGGACTAAAAGCCACGGAATTTATTATTATTATTATTATTGTGGTTTGTTTTATAACGCTGTGAGCATCTCAGGCTATATACCTGAGATCCATTAATAGTGAATGGGAAAGAATTTGGAAGGAAGCGGTCGTGGTCTACTCAAGAGGCTATCCCGACATTTTCTTAGAGGGGTTCACAAAAACCATGAAAGACCTGTCAGGACAGCCGTTGTTTCGACCAACATTAGAACTGGGCACCTCTCGAATAAAAGTCTAGATCGTTATTGGTACACCAACCTGCTCAATGATTATTAATGTTATTTGGAGTACTGCTTTCTGAGTTGTAACGCCGTGTAGTTCGGAGAAATACCGACGTTTCGCAGAACATATCGCCTCAGTCTTCAGAGTGGAAGAGCACGCCAGTCAAGAACGCAGCAGAAGCAAGCGACACACACTGCCACAGTCAATAAGTTCGTGGAATGGCCGCAAAGCGCCGTACGGGAATTTCCTGCCAATGTGTTTCAGCAGTGTTTTCGAAGCTATATCAACTTTGGCAGACTTGCATAGTGGCCAACGGCAACTATTTTGAGGGCCGATGTGGATCTGTGTAAGTGTATGTGAATACCTTGTAATATGATGCGATAAAACCACAGTCCACGAACTTGATGACTCTACCACGTAAACAGTTTGCTTTTACTGGTTTCTAGCTTGGCTTACTCTTCGACCCTGATTATTTTAACTACAATATAATTGTTTTAATTAAAATGTTTCTTTTCATTACTTTGCATTTATTGTTTTCGAAGTGCCCAATTCGCAACAGTTTTTGACTGTTAGACCTGTTTCCTTTTCCTTTGAACCCCAGGGGTGATAGGTTCCATTCTATCTGCATTTCTTTCATTATTGATAATTTTGGTATGCAATTCTTTACACAATTTTTAATGTATCTGATTTTCCATTCCATTCCATGCAAGTCTTATAAATGCATTAAAATTGAAATAAAAGTTCTTCATTCAATTGGATGTCTAGAGTTGTAAAAGCAAAAAAAAGTAAAGGTATCTCGGTAACAGGCCTTGGAGACCCATAGGGCTGTGAGATGTTGAGGTCCCTACATTTTCTCTAGACAATCGGCTCACAGATGGCGGTAAGGTTGTCAGCCTTACACGCCGGCCGCGCTTTACTCCCCAAGAATATTCCTAGTACTCATTTCTATTAGAAGCTGAGTCGACCCCAGGGCCATAGTGCGGCTGGAAGGATTGGGTCAATTAAAGAAAATCCACCTCATCGGGATTCGATCCTGCGACCTTCCGGCTTGTAGCATAGTGCCTGACATATTCCTTAAAATATAGACTAAGATATATGTTCCGATATAATGAAGGTTTAACAGAGTAGGAGAATAAATTGTATATTATACTTATTAGCTTTGTCAACAACATAATAATACCGAATGCAGTGTGGTTTCCACAATGTTTACTAACTCCTCAGCGGTAGATTTTTAATTTTGGGCAACAAATGCAATATGCTAAGTAGCAAGAATGCGTTGCTGTTCTACACCAATAGTAGTTAGTAGTTATATGCCTAAATCACGATGGAAGTACGTGTACCGTATAACAAAAAAAAATATTTAAATATAGAACAGAATTGGAAATGGTTAAAAGCCAGAGAACTGTTGTTTTGTATTGAGTCAAGTTTGCTGTTTGATGTGGGAGGCCATGCCTGCCAAAAGAAATATTTAGGTTATAAAATGTGGTACTATTCTTAATTCGCAATGCGTAACCGGTGCAGATAACGGAAGTGTATCGCCTATTACAAACAAGGACCTCTCTTTCTGAAGTGCAATTGTCCTGTCATGTGCTACTGTTCGCCTTAACGGGACAGAATCGAGTGACCAGCATTATAAGCTGCCTCCAGCGAGTCTAGCGTAAAATGTCCATATTTTTATTTTCAGTGGGCTATGTAATCTGGGTATTTGTTTGATTTGATATGTATTTTGTTTCATGACAAATTTTATGAATTAATCGACTACTTGCTCTGTTCTAGGCTTCAAATCGAACCGCAATACGAGACGACAAAAAGACAACCATTTTGATAAAATGTGATGCATAAATGCCGTTCATTTTATTAAATATGTATGCCTCACGTTTTATTAAGGCATAGATTCCCTGTTCAGAAATAGCCCTATACACCAACTTGTGTTTACTGGGGTCACTTGATTTCTTATATTTTCCGTTTTTGCATAAAACGGACAAAGTTAAAGCATATGGCCGCGCCATAGCTCAAGCGGTTAGTCACTGGCTTCCCACCGCGGCAGTCCGTGTTCGATCCCGGGTATGGTCAAATGGGATTTGTGGTGGACAATGTGGCGGTGGGGCGGGTTTTCTCCGAGTACTTCGGTTTCCCCTGCCAATCTTCATTCCACCAAAATTTCCATCATCATAATCACCCGGGACAAGTTACAATAGGCCAATCAGTGGCTGCGGTGCCGAGTGGACCCAGTTGGGCTCCACCCTCCACTAAGTGAATTTAATTTTAAGATGAGCAGTTTGTGCTTTATCTAGAAGCGAAGGTCTTGCAGAGTGAGCCCAACACAAACATACAGGAAATACAAGGAATCAGCCCACATGTCTCTGCTGGACCATCCGATCAGTCAACCCAGCGTGGATATCTGTCCCATCTGGACCCCTTTCATCACAGCAGAAGTCAAGAAACTACAACTCGGTCCAGTTGCAGATTGAGTGGGGAAATTAGTGTTTTCTTTGTGTTGGTACCATAAGGAGTATTGCTTCTCTCCAGCGATAATTTCAATCGAGACACCTATGTGTGGAATTTAAATTATTTGTTTCCTTAGCTCTCGCAGATGGTTTGTGCTGTGTTTGATTTGTATGCCCCATCTGGGAGCTGGAATAGTTGTCAGGAGATAGGAAATAGCTCTATCGGGCATGATGGGTCCAACTGAGTGGGGTTCACCTGAAGATGGAGACAGAATCCAGTCTCCGAAACGTGGTGTTTTGAAAAATAAACAGGACTGTTTTTAGATAAAGACACGACGATGGTTAGTGTCCGAAAACTTAATATGTATTTGTATTCAAAAACTCAGTTGTAAGAAAAGTAACTAAGTTAAATTTTTTCAATAATTTATAACTGGTGTGTTAAAGTACTGCGTTTTTAAATTCAAAATATTGATTAGTGTTGGAAGTAGTGTTTAGAATTGAGAGATTCGTACATTTTTATTTATCAAATTACATACTTTACATATATAATTACTTGGCGTGTGTATGTGATAATAAGTGTTTCGCCGGCAAATTGACATCCTTCTGCTTCTTCCCCTACTCACCTGACTTCTATGGTGAGTTACAATGCATAAATATTTTTCTCACTGCCGTTTTCTTCAAACCAACATCATTAAAATCAATTTAATATTACAATAATAAATTTCACGCTGAATAACATAAGTTTTTCTGATCAGCATGGGACATGTCAATGAAAATTAGCACAAATTAATTTAATGATGTTGGTCTGAGGAAACTACAAAATGCTACAAGATTTCATTAGTCCAGTGATTGATAACTAATTTAAATGTAATTTTATGTTTTTTCAACATGCCACACCGTATACATATGTGTACTAATATTCTTTATGATTATGCCATAATTAATTATTAGCAATTATGTTAGTTTAATGTACGAACTTTAAAAAAATTGGAAAGGTATTTGTGAGTAAATTTGTTAGGACCGGGCCCTCGTCTTGTAAAAAAATTACCGGGCCGCGGTCTCGCAAAGGTTGAGAAACACTGTCGTAGACGGGCGCGGCCAGCCACTGTGATCGTCTCCAAATTTCGTTCATTTCCATGAAATGTCTACTATTGCAGAGCCTTTCGTGCGACGGATTTCACACTGCATACAATAAAACAGACGTTTCGGTAAATATTTGTTAGACGAAATATGGTTAAAACGAGAGTTTTAATAAGGTTCTTCTTTTGTGTTATACATTTTCTTCAGGATGAGCTGTTTATGAGCCGACTTCAATGGCCGCGCGGTCTAAGGCATGAAGTGTCTTCGCTCTCCGAAACTCTGGAATCGTGGGTTAGAATCCCACTCAAGGCATGGATGCCTGTGCGTTTATTCCGTGGTTGTGTTGTCCTGTATGTAGGTATCGGCCTTGCAATGGGCTGATCCCCAGTCCAAGGAGTCCTACCGTCTGTGTATAGGATTAAGAAACTGAAAATCGGCCAAGATCCAACAAAAACAGTAGAGCCATAGACAGACAGAGCTGCTTATGAGAAATATGAGAGGACTGACATTCACTCTGGCTTCTTGTAAAGTAGTGATTGTGATTAATCAGTGAAAGGCGAAGATAAAGTTGTCTCTGTATAACCACCACAACGAGAAAATATAGGGGGAGTGGAGGTAAAACTCCACGCATCATACCTAGCGAGTTTGCTCAATCCATAATGCTAGATACAAATCCTTCGGGACTGAGGTTTTCCTCAGTCCTTCCAGGTAATTTCTGGTATAGTACCGTATATTAGGAAGCGGCAGTGTTCTTCTACATTAATTTTAATTCCTTTCTCATTATCGCCGGATAATTGTACGCTATATAGTCTCGAAATACTGACAGTGTTGTTCAGTAAACTACAAATATGAATGTTTTCACATATCCTCAATATCTATATGAGAAGGAAACGAGTGGTCAGTTTTACTCCAGTCCCTTTATCACTTTATCAGCCCCGAAATCTGTAAGAGCCTGGGCGAGCCCCATATGGTCTGACGCAAGTCTAAATGCCACCCCAGAGGGTGAGATTTTCCGCCGTTGTCTCCCTCAGTTAAAACACATCAACTACCTAAAAAATTTGTCAGAATTAATGACACAAAATTTCCAGACACTGTGACGGAAACCGCCATGGGTGTCGTAATTATTGAAAAAGCTTCGTTTACACGGTTGCATAACATAGATAATTACGATTTATTGGTAACTATATGCATATAAGGGCAGCATAAATTATTTTCATCATCAAAAATTTTTAAAAAAGTGTTACAAAATATGTCGCCCGCAAAACTGTCCTCAGCCGACCGTGTGGTTCGCCTGCGCTGTCTCACCAGCCTCGGATGGAGAGAAATACACCCCTCTCTGCTTTCCTGTATCGGCAAGACCACTTATGAGATGAGGAAGCGAGCGCTACCAACTGATTCCTCCGTTCCTCCTCTCGGAATTCATCTGGGAATGAAACCCCGGTCGCGCAGCCCTTAGCCAGTTACTTTAATGACAGATCTACTTGCTAAGCACCAGAATTATATTTATATCACGGTTCTCAGTGCAGATCCCCCAGAGACAACTTCAACCGCAACGAATGCGTTTTAGTTCTGAACTCTCCACGGCGATGTCTGTCCAGGTTGCAGCACTCTGGGTTGTGACGACATGTAGTCTTGTACGTGGGTACCACCCTGAAGACTCCGACTATGTTTCTTCGAAACATTGGTACGCATATCCACCTACAGCCAGAAGTCCACGACTAGGTTAATCGTACTATATTTTTACTGGAGTTGAAATGTGCCTACTGACGGAGAGACGCGAATCTCCGAATTATACTGTAACGTGGATGGCCAGAGCGTTTCTAGACAACGACCTGTAAACAACTCTCAGCTGAGTGCGTTACAACAATAGGACGAATGTTTATAGCTCGTTGCTAGGCGACAGTCAGCGCACCAATGGACTGATGAGATATCATGTAACATGCTTTCTGTGCGGTCTTCATCATCAACGGTAGCGTAGTTGGTTGAGCTATTATGCTACAAGCCGGAAGGTCGCGGGTTCAAGTCCCGATGAGGTCATTGGATTTTCTTTAATTGACCTAGTCCTTCCAGCCGCACTATGGCCATGGGGTCCACTCAGCCTCTAACAGAAATGAGTACCAGGAATGTTCTTGGGGGTAAAGGGCAGCCGGCACGTAAGGCTGACAAACTTTCCGCCATCTATGAACCGATTTTCTAGAAAATGTGGGAACCTCAACATCTCACAACCCTATGGGCCTCCGCGGCCTGTTACAGATATACCTTTACTTTACTTACTTACTGCGTCATCAACAAGAGAATTGTGTTTCCTATGCGCTCCGTGCTGCGGCTATATAACGACAGCTCTGAGCCGTAAGTTCAGAGTGACAGTGAAAGAGTTCTGAGTTCTGAGTTCTCGGTAGATGAGAGCCACCGAAATTTCGTCGACCTATGAAGACTTGAAGTGCGATTTCAAGACTCCATGTGTGCTGTAGTGCAGTGGGATTGGGAGTGTGTAATTTAGTGAGACGTTTATAGTTCCCGCGTTATAAATCCTTTGCTAGGAAACGGATAGCGAAGACTAGTGGAAATAGACTGAGAAGATTAGTCTGGAGTGATTGTAAATTGCGTAAATCAGCAAGAGTGTAATAATTACCTGTAGTTAGGACCTGTAAGTTGTTAATAAATCCAATTACCAATCCAATCCCGCGTCTTAGTCACTGTGACACGTGACAAGATGTTCGTTTCATATACTTGGTAATAAGGCTGCGTGGAAATTTTAAGCTCAGAACATTCAAAAGAGCAGGAAGTTAGCGTTTCAGACGCTACGGTAAGGCTAGAAATCTGTTTTTACTCACCACCTAACGTTATCCGAAGCCCTGAGCATCTGCACATCCCGGCGACAGTGGAGTACTGAGGGACCTACAGCTGTTAGGAGGAATACAAGAGTTCAACATGACTCAGCTTTTAAATCCTCAGCAACTCTGCAAGAACGGTTTTGTGCTCCTCGACATTATCTGCAATTGACGGAGCACGAATGGGGGGGGGAGGAGAATAAGGAAACTTCATGGACATCTCAGCATGCAAATTCAAGGTTACACCGTAACCTGTATACGTTACAATGTACATGTCAACACTCCATATCCGAGGGGCTCTTGCTTCAGATCTCGACAGGATTACTGGATATTCTGACTGTAAATTTCCAGTGTTTTCCTGAATTTCCCAAAAACATACAATAGGCCACCAGCAGTCTCTCCCACGTTCTTTTGAATCATTTTTCAATATCGTTCTCTTAATCCTCTTTCGTAGATACGCGTAATAACGCATGAAACATATACAGCGCACAGTCTTGTGTCTTCTATGTGCCTATTTCTGGAAGAAGTTCGAAAACCCAGAAGAATACCATAGGTCAGTCTTCAGACTAACCTGCTCTCTACATGTCTGAATTGTTCATCAGCTTTTCAACAACGTCATTTATGAAGGATGTCGACTTCTGAGATGTGGCGCCGTATAGATATTGTGTCAACCGAAGTTTCGGAGGAATGTATCGCCTCTGTCTTCAGGATATAAGAAATCCGCGAATGAGGAACCAGCGTGAGCAGGTGGCTGCAGATCTGCAGCTGGTTCCTCGCTCGAGGATTTCTTATACCATGAAGATGGAGGACATACGTTCTTCCGAAACGTCGGTTAACACAATACCTACACGGCGCCACAACCCGGAAGTCGGCATTCTTCATAGTCACCGCCGTGAAAATCTCCGATCTTACAATGTCATTTATGTTTTCTTTATATTAAGTTCGGTAAACACCACTGAATTGTGCAGAATCACAAAGAATGCTTCAGGAAAATATATGTGCTTATGTTCTTTAAAGGAGCATACCTTTCCACTTTTCCTCTTAAATGAGATGGCTTCTACAGCCAATTTGTATGGCAGTTGCCCTACTCTGTTAAGAGAATGATGTTACTTCATTTGATTGAAGTGTGCAACAAAATTACATGCAAACAATACTAAGTGTTTGTGACAGAAACTACACTCGGATAAGGGAAAGAATGAACACGTGTGGTGCGGTTCAGATATGCCGCCTGTTTCCCACACCCCTCTCCGTCGACGCCAGGGACAAACTGAGAACACAAGGAGAGAGTGCTTGCATACGAATCTAAGGCCAGAATTCAAGGGAAAACTGAAGATTAGTAACTGTTAGGCAGGGGGATGGAAGAGGGTGTGTGTTCATTCTTTCTCACACTCAACTTCAGTTCCTAATGACAAGAAGTCTGCAACGTAATTGTTACATCTTTTCAGGCTCCTGTGAATTTGGTGCTAAATGACAAGGCAGAGAATATTATATTGAGAAGGAAAGTGAACGCAACTATACTTTAATTATTGCTTTGTATGGATGTGGAACTTCTTCTTTGACATAAGGGAAGATCATAAATTGAGGGTGAATGAGAGTGGGGTGCTGAGGAGAATTACTGGACCAAAGACGAAAATAACATGAGGACGAAGAAAATTGGATAGTGCTGAACTTCATAATTTATTTTCTTCATAAGATGCTACTAGGACGAGCAAATCAAAAAGGAGGGGATTGGTGTGGCTTGTAGCACTCATGCGTAAAATATTTTGATTGGAAAACTTGAAGAAAGAGAACATTTTGAAAGCTTGAGCGTAGATGCAAGAATAATATTAAAATCTGTCTTACAGAAATAGTGTGGAAGAGTGCGGAGTGTTTTCGGTTGGCTGGAAACAGAGACCAGTGGCGGCCTCTTGTGAATACGGTAATGAAATTTTAGGTTCCATAAAGGGCGGTGAATTTCCTAGTTATTGAAAAGTTTTAGCATCTCATGGGGGACACGCTGTAACGTAGTTGGTTGAGGCACTATGCTACAAGCCGGAAGGTGGGTGGGTTTTTATTTTACTACCTAATCCTTCCAGCCGCACTATGGCCCTGGGGTCGACTCAGCCTCTAACAGAAATGAGTAGCAGGAATCTTCCTGGGGGGGTAAAGGGCGCCCGTCGCGTAAGGCTGACAACCTCACCGCCATCTGAGAGTCGATTGTCTAGAAAATGTGGGAGCCTCGGCGTCTCACAACCCTATGGGCCTTCACGGCCTGTTACAGGGATAGCTTTACTTACTTTATTTTTAGCGTCTCATGAAGGATTGTGCTTCCTGTTGCCAGTGAATGCATCCCTCAAACTATCCAAAAACTATCTCCTTGCCTAGGCTCACTGAATGGAACTGTTTTCTCTCAGTTGCGTATTAATTTTATTATTTCCCCTCACATGCATTCTTTGAATATAGGTGTCTTGTTTGCCTCGTAAATGTAGTAATATTTTCAGTAGCTCACATCCCAAAGTGTCGAGTAAATATTGCTTTGGAAGGGCTGAGGTATGAAGCGGTCTGGCCTAATATGAAATACTATTCTGAATTTCTCTTAGGGACTAATGCAAACCATGAAGATCACCATTCAGCGTAACAAATATCCGGGCCGAGATTTGAACCCCGGACCTCTCGAGTGCGAAACAAGATTGCTAACCGCCCAACCACGAGATTCAATTCCGTATGTTACTCCTAATGTGAATATTATGTTAGCAATTGTAGTTGTTCATTGTCTCAGACTTAGAGAGTCACCCGTGTGAAGTCGGGTTCGAATTCCTCCACCGTGACCCTGCGAGTCGTAGGAGGCGACGAAAAGGGAAGTCTCACATTTGAGACAGTAATATGTGGTCTCGCTCGGTAGGTATAGTTCGCTTGCGGACTAAAACCATGGAGTTATCGTTAATATGTGGTCTCGAGTACCAAGGATCTCGGACCCGAGAAAGACTGCGCAGGAAAGGACCAGCAGCATATACAAAAGACAGATCCGTCCTCTCGTCAGAGAGGGCGCCCACAAAAAACAATACCGTAACTGTCAAGCAGTAATAAAGATCTGGGCGCAAGCCCCAGATGGGAGCTTTATGCCAAGACAGACTGGGCGACTGACCGTCGGTCGTAAAACGAGATTCAGAGAGAGTTTAATAACACGAATATCACAAGAGGTTCAGAGTGAAATCTCAGTTTGAAAATCACAGTAGAGATTCTGAGTTTTGTACTCACAGTTTTGGACTCGACTCTAGCGAGACAGAAGCAGGTTGTGCGTACTAACGGTGTAATATCGCTCGAAGTGACTAATTGTGCGAGTGTGTGTACAAATAAGCGTCCAATGAAAGAATTCGTTCCAATCCGAAGACCCACGCAATTTATTCTTGTCGCGTGACACAACCGACAAATTACATTATTATTATTATTATTATTATTATTATGCTTGTTTGTTTTCTTATATGCATTAATGTGTCTTTTCTCCAGTGTTTACCTTCAATTAGTCTTTGACTTTATGTTGTGTTTGTCCATTACGTAACTACTTTTATTTACACTGTGCTGTGTCTGTAATTGGCCTTGCGGCTGTTGGATCAGCACATTAATAATAAAGAATTGAATTAAAGTTAATACTACTACTACTAATAATAATAATAATAATAATGCAGTTTCATGTTGTGCGTTTATGAATTACATGAGTGTTTATCAGGGGCGGCCCGTGTATACGCACTGCGGAACTGCAGCCCCCCCAATTTCCACTTGATATTATCGATAACATTTATATAATGAGTCCTTTTTCCTTTAATTCTTTCTTTATACTTGTACAATACAATATATAGCTTAATGTCAGTAGCCAAATCTTTGTATGGAACTGTGCGCTTCTGGAGCAGCACCCCCACTAATTTTAGCTACGAGCCGCCACTGGTTTATTAAGATTAGGAATGCTGACATGGCGATCAAAGGACATGAAGTCCTTTCTGGCGACCAGCACATCGAAGACATATAAAATTCCGATGTTCCGAAGAATGTCTCTCTACCTGTGTCATGCAACATATCAGTCCCTGACAGTGGCGGCAGAAGCAGTCTCAGCGACGCAGTTTTGCGCCATATGAACCCCACCCCCTGTGCAGACTTCGAAGCTAAGGAAACTCCACTGATTCTGCAAGACGACCTAGCTGTATAGTGTTTCGTTGTGTTGCATTTCATGAGTTGATTTGCGCCGCTTTTCTTAACCACAATAGAGATTACCGCACAAAGAAACGGGCGTGGTATAACTTGAACTCTAAATACAGGTACAAAAAAACATTCTGTTTAACCACTAGACCGCTTCTGTTTTTCCTCTCTGCTCTCAACAATGGACTCCATTTAACGCCGATAACAGCAGGATAATGAGATCTATTAACCCACTGGGGCTGTAGTGCCAAGGAAAAAACAAAAAGAAAGGGTATACAATGGCTTCTGATTGATAAAATCATCTCTTAAATGGGAGACCACAGCTGCTTGCTGTTACTATTTACTTTATAAAGACGTGTACACTAGTGGTATTATTATGTCCGCGTGAATGTGTTTATGTCTCTCCAATCAACTTTGACACCAATTAATGGATTTGGATGAAACTTGGCAAGAACATTATGACATAAATATCTACCCCTCCTTCAGTTGTAAATTTTTTATACAGCTCAGTCGGTATAACCACTACTTACGGGATAGACGTCCGGGTTTCGATTCTCGGCAGCACCCACACCGACTGCGGGGTCCACCCAGTTTCATATCCAATGGGTTCCGATGGCTCTTTCCCTGAGGCAAAGCGGCAGGGGCGTGTAGCTGACCACTCACCTCCAGCTAGTGCCAAGGTCAAGAAACGTGGAGCTATAAGTCCACTCTCTCATATGTCTTCATGGCACAGTGTTTAACTAATTAAGTATAGGAACAGCTTTACGTTTTATAATTAATAACACCTACACCCGCCCATATGTGTTCCCGTGATGGTACGTACACACTGGAACACGTGCTTTGTTCCTTTTACGAGTGTCCATAGCGACTTAGAATTGGAACACATGAAACGCACATTCAAGGTATAAGTACTTCCTTATTTCTCGTGATAATGCTACTGACAAGAATACAAGCCCGACAGTTCGTTACGTATATTGTGAGTGACACATCTACATAGCAGATATGCTGAGTAATCAATGGAGCCCTGTGTTACAGTTACGAGTGTTGCTGTTGTCTTCATGTGACAATCAGAATCTGGAACGTAACATTAATGACCCGTACACAGTATCCGACTGGCGAATGCAAATAATGCGTCAGATTTTACTTGTCATTGGTTCAACTAATGAGGGCACAAATTCATTTGTTTATATGCAAATGAGTTATAATATCATGCGAAAGAAGCATCAACGAATTTAGAAGTGGTTTGTTTCACTGTGAACATTTTCCAGCTTCTAATTTTGAAACACAGATACTTTATCAGAAAACGGTTCCTAACGGTCACGGCCTTTCTTAGATGACGATCTTTTCGTTAAGGCGTAAAAAGGTAGATACATCATTTTGTTCAGAATATTTTAAGAGGCCACTTGGGAGGCATAGGTTTGAGTGAGAGGGCAATGTTAAAATGGATCTTAAACCAGTCCTGCATAAGGAAAGGATTCATCTGCCTTAGTATAAAGTCCAGTGGCGATCTCTTGTGAACATGGTAATGAAACTTTGGGTTCGATAAAAGTTGACAGATTTCATGACCAGATTTACGACTGTCAGCTTCTCAAGAATGATTGTATTCTGTGGAGTTAGACGAATTTTAATTGACTCTGTGTAGGCATAAAGTCAGTAGAGGCTACCCCACATCTGGAGCTTATAATTTTCTGTTCGCAGTAATATGAACTTTATTTTCTTTATTGGCTCTACAGCCCCCTTGGGCCCTGGCCTCTGATTTTCAGTTTCATGATCATTTTACAGATGGCAGGACCCCTTGGATGAGCGATCAGTTCGTTGCGAGGCCTCTACCTAAACGCAGGGCAACATAAATACAGAATAAACACATACACATACAAAATATCCATGCCTTGTGTGGGATTCGAACCCACGATCCCGGCTTCCGAGCGAGCGAAGACAGTACATGTCTCAGACCGCTAGGCTACCGTGACCGGCAATATGAACATTGTAGCCTTGCAAATTTCCGATGTGACCAGCGACACTTATTATAGGTTTCTGAATTTTTGTTCGAATCAATATTCCAAAAATATGTAATTACTTTTAGGTGTAATATAAAACAATTTGGTGGTCGCATGATGTTTTGGTTCCATAGAAATAGCTAACACTTGTATATAATTGAATCTAGGGATAAGAATTTGGAAGAATATTTATATATCAACAACTCCAAACGCAGAAAAATTTGCAGCATTTTAGGTTATGTCAGACAAGCAGATATATATCGTACTCGGAACTTGTATATGTGAAAATAATGCAGTGAAATGATTCGCGAAATTACGTAATTAATTTATGAGCTTATAATTTGTGATAGTGCCACCACATAGACCGGAAAATTTGCAGGAAAGTGGGCATCATAAGCTGTCTTCCATAACTGCCTGTGTGTTCTCTCATGTGTAGGTATGAAAGTTATTGTCGTGAAAGTTGTGCTTGTCTGCGTGACTTGCAAGATGATATCTCAGGTAGAATATAAACAGAGCAGTTAATAGCCATCATTATGCATTATTCACATGAAGTACATAAAATGAACGCCTATATGGAAGGTGCCTCTCCCGTTATTTCTCGCGTGCTTCATGGCCGAAACTATTAAGCAGGTTTAAGTGACATCTGGTGTGGACCCTAAGTCGGTTCCTGCTATACATGAAGCTCTAATCGAACATTACTAACGTTCTTATGAAACTGATGGGCTACAAGTCACTGAGGGAGCTGAGCCCTTCTAGAGAAGCTGCCAATTCTGCAGCTGCTGAAGAATTTCCTAGCATTTTATGGAACTCGAAGTTTCATTACCGTGTTCACAAGAGCCCTCCACTTGTACCTATCCTGAGCTAGATCAATCTAATCCATACCATCCCATCCTGTCTCTCTGATCCATTTTAATATTGTCCACCCACCTACGCCTTGATCTTCCCAGTGGTCTTTTTCCTTCAGGATTTCCCACCAATATCCTATATGTATTCCTCTTCTCCCCATTCGTGCCACATGTCCTGCCCACCTCATCCTCCTTGATTTGATCCTTCTACTTATTCTTGGAGAAGAGTATAAGTTATGAAGCCCCTCATGGGACGGGCTACATATGATAAAATATAAGTCTCAGGAAATTAAGCAACTTTTATAACTATCGATTTCTGATCAAGCCCACAAGCTGAGGCTCCCCTTTGCATGAGAACGGAAGCAGAACCAGTTTTAGAAATGTTGCATCTTAGTGTAAAACCTGGATCATAGCTAATGTCCAAGGTATTAAAACTGTAGAGTTGTAGTGAATATTTAACAATATGTAAGGGAAATTGTTTCTAACCTTATGGAGGACGTAATCTATGATGTGATTAGATTTCTGTAGGTCTATAAATTACCATGGGGTATTAACAAAATCTTCTCCTTAATGGCGAGGAATTACAATTGCAAGCAGATAAAGACGGAAGAATTTCGGTGGAGATGACCAAGTCCTGTCACAGGAAACCACTGTGAAACCGTAACGGTTTCCATACTAGAGGTCCGGCTACAGCAGCTCAGAAGTGTCACGGAGCACGTATCAGCAGATGGGCCGCGAGTAATGAGCTATGAAGGCGTCATTCCACCCACTTCTTGAAAGAGATTAATTTTTTACGTGTATTCACATCAGGCACATTCTACCGAAAGGCCGTGAGTAGTGTAGACATTTTGGTTTCTGCGCACAGAGTATTGTGGTTTTTCTCTGCCAATCACCACTCCTCCACAGGCATCTGTCACCCTCTCGGTCCTTACTTGGGACTTCACCGTTGATGCGACAGCAGTCAGGACTCACAGTAAGGTAGCCGACTGTAGGGAGTTGATGTATTATATAAATGTATATAAAAGTACCGTATTTACGCATGTATAGGCCGCGTGCGTGTATAGGCCGCAGCACAATTTTCAGACAGAAATTATAGAAAAAATAATTTTCTTGGAATATTATTTCAGGAGTAGAACATCCTGTATTACTAATTATGAATATATTATTTTTAAATGAAGTGTGATTTCGAATATTTCGAATATAAGCCGCACCCCAGTTTTCCTCTTGCATTTTTGGCAAAAAATGTGCGGCCTATACATGCGTAAATACGGTATGCAGTCTACACAACAAAATTCTGCATTTAAAAATAAAATATACACCAGCGTCAATATAAACAAATGCTGATACAGTAGTGTCATTAGATTCTAAAGGGTTCTGACGAAAGTGGATGACACACAAATTACTGGGTTCTTGGACTTGTTCCATCGTCCGGAATTCTAGGTAATAGAGGACACGACGTTTCGGAAACTGGATATGTTTCCGTAAACAGATGAGAAAGGAAGACACCTACTCAGTTGAGCCCCTTAGAAAGAGCTAATCTCTTGAGACTAGTTTCAACGTCTTTATAATATTTACATGTGGAATGAGGAACATTGATCTCTCCTGCATTGATCTGACGTGGATATATCGCCTTAATGTCTGGGTAGCAAACTGCATAGTGTGGGGGGGGGATATGAAATCAATAGTAATGTTGCTCTCGTATGCTAATTTCATAATTTGTATTACAAAATGTTTTACATAAACACAATTAGGTCATGTTAGGTAACAGTAATAACAGAATGGAAATGAAGATTTCATAATATTTGTAACATTTCCAACAGAAGACATAATGCTTGTTTTATAGCAATTATTTAATTATGAGTACAGAGACTGCTCATGTGAGACAGGTTCAAATGCTGGCAGATAACACGATTGCAGACAAGTGTGTAACTGCTGTACATACCTTGCCGTAACAAACCTGTATGTCTGCCCCACACTTGTTCCATTTTTCTAGGTACAACACAAGGAAGTTAATACGTATGCCTACTACAGTTACTTGCGTTGAGTGTATTTACATCGCACATTGCTTGCTTGAAAATTTAAACAGCTTGAGCAATGATAATGCATAGGTTATATATATATATATATTCTTTAATTTAATGGGGTTTTAACTGATGCATTTAAATTTTGATGTTAATGACATGACTTGATTACAGATAATAAATACCACACACTTAATAAGTGGACAATACGAATAATTATATGTCAGATTATCTTAAATTTACTCAGTTACTATTAAAATGTAATTAAAATTAAAGTGAAAATGCAGTTAGTTAAATACATTTGTCGCCCGTGGTTGACGTGTGAAATGTGACCGAATGGTGCGATATGACTCCAGGAGGCAGAACCTGTATGGAGAAGCTTATATTGAGTCGGTTGGTCAAGAAGTTCCCCTGCCCTTTATGGAACCCGAAAGTTCACTACCTGGTTTAAAAGGTCCCACCACCTAATCCATCCTGAGCCAATTGAATTCGGCCCATAACCTCACACATTGCTTTTTTTAAGAATATAGTTTAATATTCTCTAAACATGTCAAAATCTCCCAAGTGATCCCCTCTGTTGCACGCTCCCCGATAACCTTCTCTTTGCAATTATCATCTCGATATATGCTATATGATCTGCCCATCTCAGCCTCGTTCGTTTAATCGTCCTAATGATACTAAGCCAAGGGAAAAATCGTGAAGTTAAGAATTTAATTGTTCGAGTATTTTAACTGGATTTTGAAACTATACCCCCGTGCGGTATTTTGACAGGATCGTAAAATGTAAAGCAGGTAACATAGCTGCCGAAACTGTTGAGAAATCTATGAGTAAAACAATCAAATTTGTTTTATTCGTTTTTTCTATAGAAATTTCTGATCTGTTGTGCATGATGAACTCATGACCCTCAAGAATCCACTTTGGTGGTACCCATTTGTTTTATTGCTAGTGGGGTGGACTAAGTCCCTTGTACTGCGGCCACTTCTCACCTATTGTACCAGCCCCAGATGATAGGTGAGGGTGATTGTGGAGCAGTTGGTGGAATGAAGATTGGCAGATTCTGCACTCAAGAAAAATGTATCTCTGAAGTTAATTCAATATTCGCTACATTGCAATATTTAAGAAAAAGTTTTGTTCTTAAATATATAATATTTTAATTTAACTTTGAGGTAAAGGTAAAGGTGTCCCTGTGTTTAACTAATTGAGCAACATACCATAAAGGCGTATGGGGGAGTGGATGTATAGCTCTACACTTTCTTGACCCCGTCACTAGCTGGAGGTGTGGTCAGCTTCACACTCCGGCCGCGATACCCCCGGGGAAAGAGCCACAAGTACCCATTGAATAGGAGGTTGGGTGAACCCCAGATCTGGTCTGAACGACGTGGAGAAGAGAAAATTTTTGATTCTATTGGGACTTGAATTGCGACCCCTCGGTCGTCCAGCCCGTAACTTTGAGGGTCTTGTAACAAGTTCTGTATCGAAACAGAGAACAGTCCTATAATATGAACCCATATTAGATATAAGACCAACATTTAAGATGACTTAGCACCTGATGATGACCCATTAGGGGTCGAAACATGGTGTGCTTCAGATATACGACCTTCACGTAAATAGGTCATCTATACGAATTGTTTATAAATTGCTGTGTTGACTGAAATATGAAATAAACATTTGTATATCAATATTTTTTTGTTTTATGCAGGTTTTTGCACGCTGGGTCGTTTGTAAGAAAACCTACATAAACGCGAGGCTGAACTTCAGTGACCGGTGTGGATCAAGGCTTTTAGAGGAGAAGCCGTGTCTAATCTCTCTTCGTGTCCGCCAAGTAGTTTCGGAGTTGAAACGCGCAGATGAAAATGCAACTTCTCCATTACGTCTTCATTTTTGCACTTTGTATAAAGAACGCACGAGAAGAGATTGGCAGGGAGTGTAGATCGACGAGTTTATGTGATGGATGTATGTATACAATTTTGTTATCCGCCTGTGTGCTTAATTCCCGTTAGTACCGTTTCCAGTTACGTTACATATTCAAGATATAACTTAAAACTTTCGTTATTCGCAACCTCTGGGGTGTACTGCAGTGTTGGGAAACCATTTACCTAATCTGATATCATAGCACCAATTTGGTCTGCACAAAAATGTACAAAAGGACTTTAGTCGACATAGAAAATTTGCGTATATTAATGTCCTGTCAGATGTGACATGAAGTGCAAAAGAAGGATAAATAAAGACTTACTTCTTCTCTTAATATTTCCCTTTAAGGCGACTTTTTCTTCTTGTAAATCGGATTACAGCGATTCTTGACCCTGCTTTTGCGTGACATCACAAATCGGATTCCAATCGAGGAAGGATGAATCCGGTGTCAGGACAAGGTAATCCCGTTTGCTACATCGCTTTAGGGTAACTAATGAATTCTACAAGCAAGAACAAGCGCAAAAATTGAGAATATTTTTGGTACAGTATCTAACTAAAACCAGAATTGCATTTCGAAAATGGTAACCCAGATTCAAATAAGAATTTCCGGAAAGAACTTATGACACACCCTTCCCTTCATGTGATGGTGCTAACAGGAACTGTAAAAGTTGTCCCTGTACTCAACAAATTAGGTACTACACCATGAAAGAGTATGGAGGAGTGGATGTATAGATCCACATTTTTTTTACCTCGGCGTTGGTTGGAGATGAGTGGTCAGTTTCACGCCCCTGCCGCTTTACCCCCTGGGATAGAGCCCCCGGTACTTATTGAATAGAAGGCTGGGTGGGCCCCAGAGCCGGTCTGGACGACATGGAGAAGAGAAAATTCTTGACCCAACCGGGACTCGAACTCCGACCCCTCAATCGTCCGGCCCGTAGCCACTCGCTATACCGACTACGCAAACCCCGGCTCACTAAAACAAACTGTAAATTAGTATATTTACAGTCTAATTGTCCACTTCAGTCCTTAACTTACGCTAGTGTACATTGAAACGACGTTAAATTTGTCCGACGTAAATAAAAACCTAAAAGTTCTTGATAATGGTACATTAATGAACGATTAACTTTTTGGACAGTATCCATTGTCCTATTTTTAGTCTGACTTTGGCCGTTACATCATGCACGGCTCTAGGCACAAGGTCTGGCGCATAAGGGGCTCAAATTTTTGTCTCAGCTCCCGCGGATGCTTTCTGTTTTGTTTTGTAGATCCTGCCTTGTGATACTTTCTGTGTCGGGAGATGGGGACCAGCTCTGTATATTGGGAGTAGGGGTTTTTTCTTAACTGAGGAATAGGATAGCGTCCAGTCTCTGAAGCGTCGCTTGAAATAAAAATAGGATGATGGACGCTTTCGAAAGAGAGAGTTATTGTTAGATGTAATTCTGAATTTTTGCACCTTCTCACGAAATGGAAACCTATTATGTTAATTCCCTGTCTTCATGCAGAATTTGACATGTCTGTCAGTTATCCGAGACAAACGAAAAGCGCGGTCTTTATGTTCTTATTTTGCATTGCCGCGTAAGGAAGTTGCAGAATTTGATTTTTTCCCCCTTGGCACTACAGCCCCAGTGGGCCTAGGCCTACCTCCATGAACTTCTCCGTTCACTTCGGTTTTTCTAGATCTTACATATACGGTAGGACTCCTTGGGCGGGTAATCAGATTGTCGCAAGGCCTCTACCTGTACACAAACACAGAAAAACCCACACAAACATCCATGCCCTGAGTGGAATTCGAAACCACGACCCCGGTTTCCAAGCGAGCGAAGACAGTACATGCCTTAGACCGTGCGGCTACCGTGACCGGCGCAGAATTTGATTATTGAGTGTTATCCTAGAACGTTTTAGGAGCTAGCATGTGGTTGCATCGCGTCCCTTCATTTTGTTACTATTGACAGTAGTAATGTGAAAAACATGAAGGTAGCTTGTTCTCTAGCGGCGAGATATCCATACCAAGTTTCGTGAAAGTCCATAAAGGACTGAAGACAAGAGGACCTGATATATAAATACATCTTTCCTTAAAATAACAAAAAAAATTGCACACGGGTTAACAATGCGAAAACTGTGTAGATGAATGCTAATGGGTCAGGCTTCTTACATTGCAACAGAGAGCTAGCTAATGATATAAACCCATGCTCTGAACAGGAATTCAAATTACTGACACCAACGCGCCACTGTTTGTGTACAGGAGATTTAACGGTATTGATAGAGAACTCGGAGTAGATTGTAACGTCTGCTTGAGGAGCAAGAGTTTAACTGCGGTAGGCGCTCTGCATATGTTATCATTCATAGGAGCAAAAGAAGACTATGGGACAATCTTCCATGTAGGAATCATTACCACCACTGTGCTTCCTGAATACATGTGTCTTTAAATTTGACTTGGTCTATCCTGCTGCGTCACACTAACAATAGTATAAAAGATTATTAACGCCGTCCAGCGTGATTGATGCATGTAAATAGACTAATAATAATAATTTACAACTGTTTTAATAAATTCATACACATCGCTGTAAGTGTTAAAGGTTAACATTTTATGTTCATAACATTATAATAATAGTGTCTATATGTATTGATAATGCCCAAGGACATTGTAATAGTATTTACCGCCTGTATTGATATGTCCTTCTGAAGAGGGTCGCTCCGACCGAAACGTGTAAAGGATAAAAGATTAAAAAAGAAGAAGAAAAGAAAGAACATTTATCAATGACACTAGAGGGCGTTAATAATCTTTTGTACGCTTCCTATTTATCAGCTATAAAAAATTAAGAGCCGGTCACGGTAGCCGAGCGGTCTAAGGCGTGCACTGTCTTCGCCCGCTCGGAAGCCGGGATCGTGGGTTCGAATCCCACTCAGGGCATTGATGTTTGTGTGCGTTTTTCTGTATTTGTCTACAGGTAGAGGCCTTGCGACGAGCTGATCACCCGCCCAAGGAGTCCTACCGTATGTCTAAGACCTAGAAAAACCGAAGTGAATGGAGAAGTTCATGGAGGTAGCCATAGGCCCATTGGGGCTGTAGTGCCGTGGAAAAAAAGATTAAGATTCATCGTTGCTCTGAGTTTGGTTTAATTCTAAATCAGTGAATCCTACAGCCATTTAATTGGCTTGCAGCCAGCAGCAAGCTCCTTACTTGCACAGCCCAGTGCAACACAGGAAGACGCTGAGCCGCATGCTCCAAGTTGGATTAGAAACTGTGACTTCGGATCTGAATACATTGACCCACTATGTAATTCACATTCATGTGTCATGTTAACGCTCAACAATTTTGTGCTATGGTAAGCCGAAACTGCGTAATTTCGGAGCTCACATCTCACCGTTATATCACTTTCTTATATACATATAGAAGGACAGGATGGTCAATACTATAAATATTTCAGCCAAAATAAAGCTACGTAATTACGAATTAAGGCAGAAGAGACAATGGTTTAACGAAGACAGATCTGTATTTCTTACAATAAGGGAGCATGGCACATGTCTGTACCTAACTACTGTAAAATTTTGTAATTTCGTAAATATAGGAGTGAATATTGGGAGCACGCGGTAGGGTAGTTGTTGAGGGGCTATGCTACAAGCTGGAAGGTCGCGGGTTCAAGTCCCGATGAGGTCACTGGATTTTTTCAATTGACCTAATCCTTCCGGCAGCACTATGGCCCTGGGGTCGACTCAGCCTCTAACAGAAATGAGTACCAGGAATTAATTACATAATTTTCCAGGGGAGTAAAGCGTGGCTGACAACTTTACCGCCATCTTTGAGCCGATTGTCTAGATCAGGCATATCAAACTCAACTTGTACAGAGGGCCACCTAAGCCCTGTAAATAATAGTCCAGGGCCGCACTTCAGAATAGAAATATACATTATATTTTAATACAAGGAAATTTAATTCTATTTATTATTTAGGAATAATTTCAATATAATTACCTAAAGTCACATATCTTACAGTTTTAAAAAGCAAGAGAATGCCGTTTTTGACAAGTATCAAACAGCTTTTCAATATATAAAAAGAGAGATTACACAAGAACTTGAGTTAGAAATAACAAAACATTGAATTTCCTGTAGCCTGCTAATTTATGTCTGCGTGAGATTTCTTGTCTTCTGGTCTGTTGGAAAATTGTCTTTACAACAAATATTTCTACTAAAATTTTAATATTGATTTTAATATCAATTAGCTCTAAAAGTTGAGTGGCCGCATGTTTGACACGGCTGGTCTAGATAGTGTGGGACCCTCAACGTCTCACAACCCTATGGGCCTTCACGGCCTGTTACACGGATAACTTTACTTACTTTTTAGGAGTGAATATTATTAAGACGGCCGGAGTAGAAATTAGTGCGTTTTCTCTCGCCATCCCTTTAATTCCTGTTGGCTCTTTCAGCTGAGTTGTCGTGTATTATTTATTGACTTATCTCCATTTGTCGAGTTCGCTTTTAGTCATTTCGCCTCTTCATTTAGAAGCTTGTTGTCTGCTTTATGATCTTGTAATATCTTCCTGTTGCCTACAAACAGGCATTATGAGATTAGATGTCTTTTACTGCATTTGATTGCTATTTTCAGGACAGTTCATATTGTTTGCCGTGACGAAGAACCAGCGAAATAAATGTGTTGCAGTTTATATAGACCTACTGTTGAGAAGGGACAAATTGTATAGAAATTCCTTTCGGAAGGGGAGAGTTAACGACGTTTCATAATAACTACACTATACCGCGTCGAAGGGACGGATGACAGGCAAATTTAGAAGGATTTAGAAGGAAACGGCGGTTATCTGTTTGAGATAGTATCCCTCTTCTTCATGAAGGAACTGAGATAGGATAGCCGCTGTTCCGGTCGAGTTTCGAACCAAATATCTCCCGAATTCGAGGGCAGAGTGTTTTCGCTACTGCAACCAATTGGAATGGTAGATTCCCCACACGACCACTTGGAATCGACTGGCTTCATTTTTTTATAACCAGCAGTTTTTGAGAGAATGAGGTTTTGTTTCTTTATGTTTCGTGATTTCTCTCTACTTGTCTTTCGTTTCCTTTTAGAATTTCGATGTGTCTTCTTATGAAACCTTTCTCATTCCCTCCTTAATGCCGTAGTTATCCAAGTTCAACGAAATGTGGAATCTTCCTCTCAGATATTTATGATTTATTTTTGACGTCTAGATCGTTAGGTTCCCTCCTCTTTTTTATTGCAGATTTTCTTGCTATCCTCACTTTTTGTTCTGCATTACATCATCAGTAGGCTCGAGAGGTCATCATCACGCAGAAGCAGCTGTGAAGAGAGCAGCAAATTGGAGCAACTTGCGGGCCAACACCGCCTTTGGCATCTTTCTCAAATCGAAAAACGGGATCTGCCGGCTTGTTGCTGCTCCAGTCCAAATGGAAACATGTGGCTCCACTTAGCTTCTCAGGGACATCACGTAGACATGGTTAAACAGGGATGATTAATGGAAATCTGTTCACTAAGCGATGATGCAGTAGCGTATCTCCGCGTCACTTTGGTTATCTTGAAAATTAATCCACAAACATAATTCATTACGTGTATCAACATCTCAGTTACACTGCTACTGATACCCTTGTCGTTCCCATCTGTAACGGTTGATAAAATTCGTAACTAATAGTAGGATAATTTAATTTCTTAACTGACAAATGAACGTAAGTGAACTGCAAAAATCCAAACACTGGATTAGTCTTGCTATCGTTACATTCAGGTTCCAAGAACCAAAGTAGTCTTACGTACAATTGCAGTTTCTCTTCTGTTTACAGTAGCAGTTCAGCATGGCGGCAGATCTTGCAAATACGAAATTAACTTTTAATTTAACTTTTTTTTATTACTGTTGAGGTGAGTGCTGTTGAGTTCCTTGTACTGCGGCCACTTCTGGCCTATTATACCAGCCCCAGATGAGAGGTGAGGGTGATTGTGGAGCAATTGATGGAATGAAGATTGGCAGGGGAAACCGAAGTACTCGGAGAAAACCTGCCCCAGCGCCACTTTGTCCACCACAAATCCCACTTGCCCAGTCCCGGGATCGAACCGGGCCTCCGCGGTGAGAAGCCAGCGACTAACCGCTTGAGCTGCGGCGCCGCCTAAAATTTAACTTAGTGCAGTATCCGGACTGTCACGAGGTGGAGATGCCATCTTGAAAAAAAAAACACTGAATGGAAATGGGAGGATATTTGCGAAAAACAGTGCTCTTTCATGAAGAAATAGGTTTTATAAGAAAACTGTAATTGTAGTAATAGAAGTCTTCTAAAGAGTTCGGACCGTTATTTGTTGAAAATTAGTTAAGTGGGAATGGTGTGCGAGGGGGAAGGTCTTTTCATCTCTAGCTAATAATTACATAGATAATGCATAGGTGTAGATTGTTATTAATTGTAAAGTCTTCATAGGATTCTGTATTTTGTAATCAAAAAAGGTTAAGTGGTCGAGCTTGAGGTATTATATTCACAGCTCAGCAAATAATATTGAATATTCACCTCATAAAAATATGTTTCACTAGAAAGTTATATATATAAAACAAAATNGGGGAAGGTCTTTTCATCTCTAGCTAATAATTACATAGATAATGCATAGGTGTAGATTGTTATTAATTGTAAAGTCTTCATAGGATTCTGTATTTTGTAATCAAAAAAGGTTAAGTGGTCGAGCTTGAGGTATTATATTCACAGCTCAGCAAATAATATTGAATATTCACCTCATAAAAATATGTTTCACTAGAAAGTTATATATATATTTTTTTTAACGTGTTGGGCTATTGAGGACGCCGTTCGGATTAGTAATTGGGTTTATTAATTACTTGGTTACACTCTCTCTCTTAATTACACTCTAACACAGCGCTATCGCTGAATTACACACTCCCAATACCACTGCACTGTGGTACACGTAAAGTCTTGGGGTCTCACTTGACATAATCACAGGGCAAACTTCTATATTCCTGGTTCCACTTCGCTTGCTTCCGCCACTCTCAAATATTCCCGTACACTCCCAAATACTCAATACTCAATACTGACTGAATCAAGTCTAAGTCAAAGTCACATTGCGACTGACGGTCAGTCAGTCAGTAAGTCTTGGTGTCGAGCCCCAGATATATTTATTACTGTTTGACATTTACGGTATTGTTTTTGAGGGGCGCCCTCTCTGATGAGAGGACGGGTCTGTCTTTATATATGCTGCTGGCCCTTGGCAGCGCAGTCTTTCTCGGGTCCGAGTCCTTTGAGACTCGCTACCATATTTTACTGTCTCTGATTTGAGACTTCTCTTTTCGTCGCCTCCTACGATTCGCAGGGTCACGGTGGAGGTATTCGACCCCGCCTCTATACGGGTGACTGACTGAATAGTTTTCGCTCTTCCTTATATAGGTTCGGCACGGACCATATAGAAAACACATTGCTGCTTGGCAACGCGTATCAGGTATTGTTGTCAGGCGTGTCTACCCACGCATTGCCTAGCAATGGACACCCTACTGTTGGATTCAGTAGGCCTATTTTGAGCGATATATCGATTGTTTCCACGATAAGGTACGTTTGAGACAATACACTTGAGCTTCCAGTAAAGATTTGAACCGATAACTGACATGTAGCCCCCAAAGCACCACTTTACATCTACATCTTCTTCGGATATTATTTATTTGGACAGAAACGACCTCACAATTAAGCGCCCACGTTATGCATTTCATGCAAATAACGCATAATAAACATGAAAATAGAGTCTTATAGTGATTTCTGGAATTAATTTGACGTCTTCCCGAATATAATACACATCAAATTTTGACAGGTAAAGTTGAAGAAACTGCTCTTTTACGCGTCATTTGTTTAAAAGGTAAGAAATATTTTATAAAATTCAGTAAGTGTTGACGGGGGTTTGAATATCTTTTAAAGAAACATTTTCTTGTCAATTTAAAATTCTTGAATATACATTCATTTTTTCGAGCGGTGCTTAGAGAGAGAGAAAAAGAAATATGTAGTATGTTCGGGGAAACACAGCAGTCCTATTAACATTCATGCTTGTACCCCTACAGAGGTCTAGGTCCAGGCAAGACAGGCATTTAAAAGTGTAGGACGTTGTTATTCGAGTTACGTTTTTAAAAGAGTATGTCTAATTCGGATGATGAAAGGGAAATCCTGTCAGCAGTCTCTCTTGTCGGTCGGCTGAAGCGTCAGCTATCCTCTGCGCCGTTTTTTTTCCCCCGTTGGCACTACAGCCCCAGTGGGCCTAGGCCTACCTCCATGAACTTCCGCTCACTTCGGTTTTCCTAGATCTTACACAGACGGTAGGACTCCTTGGGCGAGTGATCAGCTCGTCGCAAGGTCTCTACCTGTAGACAAACACAGAAAAACGCACACAAACATCCATGCCCTGAGTGGGAATCGAACCCACGATCCCGGCTTCCGAGCGAGCGAAGAGAGTGCATGCCTTAGACCGCTCGGCTACCGTGACCGGCCTCTGCGCCATTTATGTGAACAAATTTTAAGTGTTACATGAGATTCAACTGCAACACAATAAATTTTAAGTAAACATGTCAGCTTTAAGGAAATTCTTCCCTATTTAGCTCAGATCTTAAACATTCTCATTATTTTCCTCCCCCTCCTTCACTTGAGTCTTCACACTCTCTACTGCTTCTTGTTTATCCCTCCTGCTTTCTTAGTCCCTTTACATAATTGTTCCGACTTCAGGCGATCCTCTCTTCCTCATTTCAATTCCTCCCTCCCTTCTGGCCATGTGCCTGTAATTTACTGCCTTGTGTGTAAGTAGACCCCCCGTTCGAAATATCGTAAAATGAAAAAAGTGGTATATATGTATTGCTTTTGTTCAGCACGTATGTGACTTATTATTAACGAATAGTAGCTACGTAAGGAGATTGTCTTGAATCAGATTGTAATTGAGGCAAGGTCACACCTCCTTTCTTTGTAGATTGTATATCTTTCTTCATCATTCTTTTTTCAATGGATCTTCCAGCCCATTCAGTGTCAGGCCTCTTATTCAGTTCCGTAATCATTTTTCACAGACGGTGGGACTCCTTGTACGAGTGATCAGCCCGTCGCAAGGCCGCTACCTAAACACAGGACAACACAAACACAGAATAAACGCCTACACATACCGAACATCCATGTCCTTGAGTGGGAATCGAGCCAACGATCCCAGCTTCCGAACGAGAGAAGACAGTTTACGAGTTAGACCTCGCGGCCATTGTGTTCGGCCTTTCTTCATCAACACCATTTGTTACTACAAGCATGGCCATAACAATATTAATTCACTGAGGTGAAATAAATTTCAAGCATATATTCACATTATTGCACTTATATCTCACAGGAATGTTAAGTATAAAATAAGGATAAGAACGGGAATTTTCCTCGACTTGCACTCATGAGATTAAATTTCCTTATATCTCTAGAGCTCGACAAAGTAACCGCCTGGACCTTCAAAGCCATTTCTACTTTGATTTTTCTGAGGTCATGCCAACATACGATGCGTGTGCATCATAGCAGCGGCAACCCTGACATTAAGCACTTTATTATGTTTCCGAAATAAACGGCCGTGGGGATTCGTTGCGCTGACCACGTGACACCCTCTATCCGCTAAAGTTGGCACTAATTTCGCCGACAAGCGGCGGTCACTCGGTCGGTATAGTTCGCTTGCGGACTAAAACCACGGAGTTTGTTATTATGTTTGGTTCATTATTATCGTTCTTGTTATTCGATGTTAGAAGTGCACATTCAGCTGCGTTCCTTTCAACTGCCTGGTGCTTATGTCAACTGTTCTTGCAGTTACCTAACAAACAGACAATCCTAGGTCAATGTTTCTGAAACGATTTCACTCCCCACCGAAGTTCTCTCCCGTATATTTGAAGGATTTGTTCTGTGGCCTCTACTTTTCAGTGTGTTTATTAATGACTTACGTAAAAGGTAAAGGTAAATGTAAATTTAAAGCTATCCTGTACCAGTCCGTGAAGGCCCATAGAGTGGTGAGACGTCGAGGCTATGTTCTAGACAATCGGCTCGTGATGCAATTAATTACCTTATGCACTCAAATTTTTTTCTGATGATATCAGATCTACCGAGTCATTAACTCTACTTAAGATTACAATCTGCTAGTGCCTGACATTGATTCTACACGAAGTTGATGTACAGCTAACTGTATGACACTCTGCGTTGGTAAAACTAAATCAGTAACCTTCTCAAGGATAACGAA
This sequence comes from Cryptotermes secundus, assembly GCF_002891405.2. Classification (NCBI taxonomy): domain Eukaryota; kingdom Metazoa; phylum Arthropoda; class Insecta; order Blattodea; family Kalotermitidae; genus Cryptotermes; species Cryptotermes secundus. The sequence goes on along the minus strand of NW_019729902.1, from coordinate 1,378,514 downwards.
CATGTTGATCTAAGAGTGCAAATCTTGTCAATGCATTATAACGCGTACCGGCTGTATTAAGGACCTGGGAGTATTTCTGGATTCTAAATATTTATTTATTTATATAATACATTTTTCTATAATTATGTCAACTGCAAGCAGGTGTAGCCCAGTCGTTATTCGACTGGCTACGGGCTGGACGACCGAGCGTTGGGAAGTTCGAGTCCCGGTAGGGTCAGAATTTTCTCTTCTCCATATCGTGCAGACCGGCTTTGGGGCCCACCCAGCCTCCTATCTAATGGGTACCGTGGGCTCTTTCCCCGGGAGGTAAAGCGGCAGGGGCGTGAAGCTGACCACTCACCTCCGGCTAGTGCCGAGGTGAAGAAATTGTGGATCTATATATCTACTTCTCCATACGTCTTCATGGCGTAGTGCTTAATTAGTAAAGCACAGGGAAAACTTTATCTTTTTACCTTATGTCAACTACATATTTTTACAGAGGATTATATTATTCGGTGTAGTTCGCAGCGTAACTTTCTTCCTGTCACTCCTCGAATGTACGTAATGTTATGTTATACCCTAATTATAAGCTTGAACACACCTGTATTGTATTGGATTCTGTTTCGTCTATGTCAACAAACTGTAGAGCATACTAAGATGTATCTTCTTGTCACGAACGTTGAGGGCTGTAAGCTTTTACGGTTCTATACAGACACTGCTCAGAATTGGCGTTAGGATGATGGTATGGAACTAGATGCTTGTGAAACTACAGTTATTTCCTTTACTCGTTAAAGTAGCAGTATTAAGAAGAATGCCGTCTTCTCGGATGTGGCGTCGTGTAGATATTGTGTTAACCGATGCTTCAGAGGAACGTATCGCCTCCATCTTCAGGGTACAAGAAATCCGCGAGTGACGAACCAGCGTGAGCAGGTGGTTGCAGTCTGCTCACGCTGGTTTAGTTTTCGAAGCGGTCTTGGGTCTGATCCTTATTAAAAGAGAAGAAGCCTGTGTTGAACTTGTTAAACCTTCCTAATGGAAGGTTTTGTCAAAACATAGTGATTTGGCATATGATTACGCCTTTAAACCGTAGCACGTTTTCTGGCTGTTCTCATTGGTCTGTCCTTACCGAGCGTCTAGCCCCTGGATGTTAGGTAAACCGAAACACAGTCCACAAACTCTCGCCCTGCACACAACTAAAATTGAAAGGTGCATCAATCCTTCGATCCGAAGAACATATCACAATAAAATGTAGGTTTAATGAAGGGACGTTTTCCTGAGTTTCTTCCCTCCCCCCTCCCTTTTTGGAACTTGTATTTCCTTAGGGCCAGGGCTGCAGTCATAGAATAGCAACCAGAAAGGACTTCTCAATTTCTCTCAGCCAGGGCCTGCGTGAGAAGCAACCCCGGAATCATCACTACGCCCTGCCTATGGCCTTTGCTTACATCAATGCATGTACAGTTTAATTTCTTCATTTGTTTCGTCGTCTCCATCTTGAATTTAATTCTCGCGGATCTGTGCCGAATTAGAAATACGGGAGTTAATTTCTGTTTGTTTTCGTTAAATATAGGTCCTATATTTTTCGGAATAACTGTGAAAATAAATGTCATATTCTTAATGAAAGTTTTATTCTATCATGTGTTATCCATATCTATCTGTACTGAGCCATGTCTGAGAAATTTTAATTTGAAAGAGAGAGAGAGAGAGAAGGTTGGGGGGGGGGAATAAAAGAAGAATAACAGAAATCGGATCTTTCCGACAAATTTTCATGTACACTAATTATATTACATTTAATGCAAATCTCTTCAGCAGTCTCGAAGATTAAACAGGCGCAGTGCTGTGACCCAAAATTATTATTTATGTTTTGCACCTGGTGTAAATGGAGCTTCGAAGTAACATAAAACCAGTCTGTACCTTCCTCCCAGCATTTGAAGGAGCGTTAATCATACCAGGGTTCTCATGTTTTGTTGCACCGTGTTATGTAAATCACTATAGATAATATTTATTATATTCCTGTCTACACAACACATTTCCAGCAGTTGTAGTTGCTGTCTTAGGACAAGTTTCGGCATATATGAGCCATCTTCACGCCCGTTTTCACTAGGTTTCGGTCACTGGAGTAACCTATAGCAATAATTGCCTGTTTTAACGAATGTGGGCATCAGCCGACCGTGTAGACAATCACGAACTTTATGTAACGCATTAGCAGATCGCTACGTACGGGGACATCCTTCGCATACCGTACGATTTGTTTGCGCGAGGCCGTCTTGTAATTACTGAACTTATCTTCAGAATGAGCTGCTTCCCACCGCCTTCTTAATTTCCTGTTACTTTCTGTTGCAAGTCCCGAAGATTTATTACCGTCCCTGTTTTCTTGAGCATTTCCTGAGTTGAACAGAATTTGCCTCCCCGTCATATCTGTTACTGCATATCTAGCTAATTCCATGAGGCAAATATTCTTTGGGATACTAACTGTAGCTCACCTGGTCCAGAAATCCGTCTCCTTGCATGAAGCCCGAAGTTCATGACGGCGTTCAGAACGACCGGTCATTATCCATTAACCAGAGTCAGTTGAAACCAACCCTGGTATTCATCAGTGCAATTCCGATCCAGTACAGTTGTGTGTTATCTGTTGATGTAACATTCTGTATACGGCATATATTATTGAATGTTGAGTGGTTGTGCTGTTGTAGACTTCTCTAAGTTCGTAGAATCAATTTGGAGGGGGAAAATAGAGGCTATACCTGAAATCCTAATACTCAGACAATTAATAAGTTACACGTATTGGAACATGCCCCGCATTGGAGGTGGAGTGTGTAGCATCTGAGACATATCTCCTAATTATCTAAACGAGTTTTTCCTGACCGTTTTCTGTTGCGGAACCCTTTTGGCCTTGAGAGAGTTTCGCAGACTGCAAGATCAATAGAACTGTTATATTTAACACTGAGTGCGGCAGGACACCTGTATGTTAATCTGAAATCAAAATGGGGGCAGATAAAACGCATCGGAGCATAGCGTAATCGAAATAAATGCTTTCATATGAAGTGAAATTTATTGTGACTTGATAGTTTGCGGACCATAATTTCAATTTATGTTACTTATGACCTTATTTATATGAATTATCACTTAAAATCAGAGAAAGCATAACTTTACGTTTTATCCCGTATCAAAGTGAATGTATAAAATTTGCTCACTGCAGGAGAGAAAAATATTGCATTTATATTTTAGCGGCATATTCCTGATATGACGCAAAAATGCTATGGAAATCGACAGTTCATAAACAAATTAAAACAAGGAAAGCGGAACTTTTCATTTGGGGAGTTAGTAGAACCACTAAATGCCTACCTGTTTCTTTAAGAGATTTAACATGTCTGAGATCTTAAATTTGATAATTCTTTATAATTCTTGAGAGTCGCCAGTTCTCCAGTGTGTCAAATATGCAGAAAATTTTGCTCACGAAGTAAAACAATACCTCACATGTTTACACACATCCTATGCTCCAACGATTTCAGAAGGTTACGAGTACACTTATACAAGAAGTAGTTTCCTTTTCTTTTTAAGAAACTCGTAATTCAGAAATTTTATGAAAATGGAAAAGGCTCACGTGCTCAAGAACAACATACTGATGTACATGAAATGAAAATGTGTTCGTCCTTGATAAAAGTAGATGGAGAAATCTTGTATAGATAAACTTGAGTGAAAATATATAACCCGAACTGTTGAAGTTAAACAGGAACCAGCTACGATGGGTGGTAGGACTACTTAGAGGACACTGTCACCTTAAAGGACACGTCTTCAAATTGGGACTAAGTAACAGTCCCACTTGTGAGAGGTGTCAAGAAGAAAACGAAACAGCCACACATATCCTGTGCGAATGTGAGGCCTTAGCTTATTTAAGATTGCGTCACTTGGTTCAATATTTTATGGAACCAAGTGACTATTTCAACGTTCCCACGTACAAAATCCTGCGCTTCACTCGAAGCACAGGATTGCTGAGGGGATAATCAGAAAGGGAAGCACAATAGATCACTGTGGTCGCGGTGCAAGGGCCAAGAAGGCCCACCCCTTATACATTCATTCATTCATATAACCCGAATTAGCATGGAATCCTACGTACTGGGCGATGAATATAAGGAGAGGCTGGAGAAATCATAGCCATCAAAACAAGAAGCAGAAGAAATACATTTTCCTTTGAACGTAGGGAAAGAAATAACATGGAACGGCATGTGTTTTAATACACGCGAAGTCTGAGAGCTATGTATAACTGTATGTCTGGATTTACAGGGGTTGTCTACGTTACGGAGTTGTATATTAGAATCGCGACGTAATACTGGGTAAACGAATGCTCAAAGAAGTCTGTTCTAAATTCTTAAATGTTACTCAATCCTAACCTGTTCCCTTCTGCCCGTTATTCAGCAGGTCCTCTGTTTCACTTGCCGTTAGCAAACAGATGCCATATCTCAAAGGAACTGGCCATGAACTTCTGAGGCAAGTTAACGAGTTGCATGATGTATTCAGTCGACTTTGTTTATTTATCCACTTGCAGTCTATTTTCGCTTACAACCGCGACGGCCCAAGCTATAGCGCTTTTGACTTTTATTCGGGAGGATTCCGAATCGAATCTAGGGTGGGACAACGACAAAACTGGCTGCGATTTTCAGAAAGTCCTCAAGACAAATTCCGAATGAGTATACGAAAGTACGTCATTACTTCTCCTTCCAAATTCTTTCCAATTCGTCATTCACTAATTATTCTTCTCCTGACAGCGTAGTTAGTTAAACCATAAATAAAAACACAGATGTTGGCTTAGGCCCCGCCTGCACGAGCGCATAAAGTACGTCCGTTGCGATGAGCGTACTTTATGACGGACGTTGCTGAGGGCACCACACAGTTGCAGAATGCGGTGCGTAGTTTTTGTCTGCAATGGAGCCGGAAGAAAGCGTAGCATTCGCCTTTCTTGTTTATTTCTACAACGGACTTCACGACGTTCGTTACAACGGACGCATTTTGTGCGTTCGTGTGGCCCCAGCCTTGCATGAATTTAGTGTCACTTATCCGACGGCAGATGTAATAGTTATGGTGCCAAAATCTCATTCTTCACTAGCTGAACCCACTCCAGACTTCTAAATCCAACCTCCTTTTTAACGCTGTTCTTATTTCTTTGACTTCAGAATTACCGGTTCCAGGAAACGTGAATATAACATAAAAAGTTATATGGATGGACGTAACGAGAGCACATGTAAACATTACAGGTGATATATAACAGGGTAATAAATTGAAGAATATAATTGTTAAGGATGCTTACAAAAATGAATAAAGACTATGGGTTCTGCTTCACTTACAATCCAATCATAACGCCCAATATTAAAAAGTAAAACAAACACGGAATCCAGGTTTCAAGAACGAATGAACGTTTTTCATGAACTTCACTACTGCTGACGCCAGAGAGAATATTGTTGCAGATCCATCTACCGCGTAGAGTTAGTACTACTCGCAACCAACGCGTACAGCGCTGTATGAAACATTGTCGTTTAACGAGCAGGCTCATAAGCAAAATTTACTCCCAAACACAGTTTACTGGTCTTTATATTATTGATACTTGGAATCGCATTTATAGGCGTACTGTGAGAATCGGTGCAGTGAAACTGACATCGAATAAAACTTGCAAATAAAATGTAAAAATTAACTTTCTTGTTGTTCAAGCTCTGAGGTTCTCAGGGCTGTGATTCTTTAGATTGTGGTCTTCTGGGCTGTGATACCGTATAGTCTAGTAGGCGGATGCCAGTATTTCAGACGAACACGCTACATTCTTCTTCACTGTTGAACTCTATAGGGCGGGGAATCAGTTGGATTATGTAGCCAGGTTGAAAAGAAAGTGGTCAGGACCAGGAAGGGACGAAAAATGGTACACAGTCCCGGTCAGTAGAAGCTATAGGCAGGAAAAGGGCCATTTTCCTGCCTACCGTTTCTATCTGCATTTCCTCAATCCTACCATACGTATGTGACCCACTCACTCACGGAGCGGAGCCCTTCTTGAGGAGCCACCAATTCTGCAGCTACTCAAGAATTTCCCAGCATTTTATGGAACCAGAAGGTTCATTACCGTGTTCACAAGACCCCTCCACTGGTCCCTATCCTGAACCAGATCAATCCAATCCATACCATCCCATCCTAGCTCTCTGAGATCCATTTTAATATTGTCCACCCACCTACGCCTTGGTCTTCCTAGTGATTTCCTTTCTTCTGGCTTTCCCACCAATATCCTATACGCATTCTTCTTCTCCTCCATTCGTGGTGCATGCCCTGCCCACCTCATTCTCCTTGACTTGATCATTCTATATGGGATGGACAAAAATATGGAAGCACCCAACAAAAAACACATTACCGTGACTAATATGGTGTAGGACAACCTCAGGCTTTCAGAACTGCTTGCAGTCTACTTGGAATGGATAAATAGAGGTCCTGTATGATTTGCAAGGGAGTCTTGTACCATTCTTCCTGCAAAACATTGGGAAGTTCTGTTATCGATGATGGAGGTGGATAGCACGCACGCAGATTGCTCTCCAAAACAGACCACAAAGGCTCAATAATATTGATATCTGGCGATTGTGGGGGCCATGGCAGACGTGACACTTCATCTTCGTGCTCAGAAAACCAGTCTTGGACGATGTGAGCTGTGTGAACACGGGCACTGTCGTCTTGGTAAATGGCATCACCATTAGGGAACAAAGTTTGCACCATGGGATGGACCTGGCCACCAAAATTGGTCACATAGTCGTTGGCAGTGACGTGACCTTGCAGGGCAATGATGGGTCCGACAGGATACCACGATATGGCTGCTCATACCATGATTGAACCCCCGCCATGTTTCACTTTTGGCAGCAAACAATCTGGATCATAAGTTTGGGATGGCGTTCTCCAGACGTAAATTCGGCCAGAAGTCGGAAACAGTGTGAAGGTGGACTCATCCGACCAAATGACCGTCTTCCATTGCTCTATAGTCCAGGTTTTATGACTTCGGCACCACACTGTCCTCTTAGTGGCATTTTGATCACTGATGAGTGGCTTTGGAACTGCAGCTCGTCCAGAAACGCCCTGCTCGTGGAGTTCTCTTCATACTGTTTTGGTGCTGAGAGGGTTTGTGAGCGTGACATTCAGTTCAGCAGTCACTTTTGCAGCTATAGTCTTCTTATTTTTCGTCACAATCCTACGCAATGTGCGTCTGTCTCGATCACTCAAGACACATTTCCGTCCACGCTGGCATTTATCGGATGCGGTTTTTCCAGTCCTCCTGTATGAGGTCATAATCTTGGATAATGTGCCTGGCGAAACACCAAAAACCTCAGCTACCTTGGTTACGGAAGCACCCACCATATGGGCCCCAACAATTTGCCCGCGTTCGAATTCTGTTAGCTCTGACATGATGCACTAAAAACTGCACAGAACGCTGTCTCGACAACAAATGAAGCTTGCAACGTATTGCGGAGGTTGTACAGGTAGTGCTATTGGGCAGATACGACAGCGTCACCTACAAACGTCGCTAAAATATACCCTTCAATTCAGGCATGCATTTCACAAGGTGTTTCCATATTTTTGTCTATTCCCTCTAATTGTACTTGGCGAATAGTACAAGTTATGAAAGCCCTCATTCGTCTGTGCGACTACTCTCCTATGCACCCAGCCGATGTCTCAGCCCACAAACCCCGGCCCTGATGATCGGGCAGCTTGCTCATCCGAAAGGAACTGTACGTGTCACAACCTGGACTTCTTATTTTAGGGATTAGGCCCCTTAGCATGTTCCGATTCAGACAGAATTGGGTCTGAGACTATGAATCAGACGTTTAGTAGAACTCTCCTTAGGGCGGCAACATATCAGACTTCTATTTCCAGTTAGTTAATCTTAGAGCTTCTTAACTTCTACGCTTCTCCAAGTATAATTAGAATGCTCAAGTCAAGGACAATGAGATGGGCAAGGAATATAGCACGAATAGGGGAGAGGAGAAATGCATATAGGATATTTGTGGGAAAGTCGGAAGGAAGGAGACCACTGGGAAGACGAAGGCGTGGATGGGTGAACAACACTAAAATGGATCTCAGAGAGATGCGGTAGGATAGTAGGGATTGGATTAATCTGGCTCAGGATAGGGACTGCTGCTGGGCTCTTGTTAACACGGTAATGAACCTTCGGGTTCATATAACGTTGGGAAGTTCTTGAGCAACTGCACAATTGGCAGCTTCTCAAAAAGGGCTCAGCTCCATGAGTGAGTGAATCTTAGAATGTTATCAACCTTGCGGTCCCAAAAAATGTGTTCGTAATGTCCATTATTTGGCGTCCTGGCGTTACCGATTTCAAGAGGTATGTGCGCTGTACCTGTTAAACAAGGTGGAAGGCATTATGGTGTTCACGGGGACCGTTAAACGTTTAAAGTATAGTTAGGGTGCCGAACTACTTATTTAGAACGTACTTTAAATTATGTAAATTTTATATACGTGTATATGAATTGTTTATGTTTCCGACAGTGACTAAATGCTTTGTAAACTGTTAGGATAACAATTCCCCATTGACGTTAAGCAGTTTACTAAATGCCAAGAAACTTTCCTCTTACGATAACACTGTCGGAAGTTGTTGTTGAACAGTTGGATCATACTTTGTATTCATCGGTTTGGATGTTCGATTCTTGGCTCGGGAACCTGCTCTTAATTCATTCAGGCAAAGTCAGGATTGCGCCTGGAGACAGCCGACGACCACTTCTTTAAATTCCCTGAGATAGCAACCCCCAAAATTATTATTTTTTAATTCGCATAGTAGGGGGTGGAGTCCAGTTGCGTCCGCTCAGCATGGCGGCCACTAATTGGCATATTGTACCTGCCCCGGGTGATTATGATGATGGAGAATTTGGTGGAATGAAGATTGGCAGGGGAAACCGAAGTACTCGGAGAAAGCCCGCCCCAGCGCCACTTTGTTCACCACAAATCCCACTTGACCAGACCCTGGTTTGAACCCGGGCCGCCGCGGTGGGAAGCCAGCGACTAACCGCTTGAGCTATGACGCGGCCTTACAGATAGCAACCCTAGTTAGAAGTCCGACTTCAGAGACAGATCAAAGCACTGAACCTGTAGCAGTCCTTTATGGAAGACCCGAACTGTCTGAACTGTTCGAATTTACTATGAATAATCACCACCCTTTAATAAATGCAGACCGGTCAATGTACTCTTGAAGATCAAGGTCAACTAGAAGCCGCCTGCTTGATTTAACTTGTTTTGCGTCATGGAGTGCGTTCATAGCACATTGTTAAAAACGACTAGCTTCCTGGTCCACAGGCGGAAAATTCCACATGACCCTAGGGCCTGCTTGTTATCTTGTCTTACTCTTCGACCTTGAAGATGGAGGCGGTAAATTCTACCAGGCTACATGGCGTCGAGTCCAAGATAGTAGAATTCTTCACTGTCGCCGCAGTAAGAACTTGGAACCTCGCAGTTCACCGATATTAAAGACGTCCTTGGGGTGTGGTCGTGGCTTGTCTTATAAAGATGAAGTGGGACTCCTATTTATATGCTATAGACTAGTGGGTCTCAATCCTTTGGTGTTGGCAGAGCACTTGACATGCTCATTACTTTTACATGGCACTGAAATTAGAATATAGAACTAAAATTTGTAATAAAAAGAAATCTTGAAGAATGCCGCCTTCTGGGATGTGGCTCACGCTGGTTCCTCGCTCGCGGATATTTATATCCTGAAGACGGAGGCGATGCGTTCCTCCGAAACGGCGGTTAACATAATACCTACACGGCGCCACATCCCAGAAGACGGCATTTTTCATAGTCACCGCCGTGAAAACCTCAAATCTTAACAGGTACAATGGTTGATTGGACAAAATTCATACCCGCCGCGCGGCAAGCAACGTCCCAGTCGCCGTGAACCGGTCGAGAAAGGTAAGAATTTCCCTGAAGAAGTTACGAAACCACGCAGACCGAAGAAGCGCAAATTGCAGTCTATGCGTGTAGAGGACCGTATAGGTGTAACAGTGACCTAATGATGGAAGTCAACCTGATCGTGGCCTTCAATACTACGGAACGCATACAGTGGCAGGCCACTCTTTATTCAGGCTGCGACCTGCAGCCATTCGTATTCATCCTCACACTTGATCCGCCGCCATGTTGGTATTCATTACGTTTGTTCCTTGCCTACCAATAGCCTCCGAAGCCCACATAAATTTCCAGCCCTGCGGGTTAAGATACATGTGGTTCCTTAAACCCTTCATCCACTATGACGATAACCAGTGAAAGGATAGCCAATTCCTTATCGTTGCCCAATAACAATCACAGCTCTGTTCAGTAACTTTTTGCACTTTGGCTTAGCGGAAACTCTACACTTAATACTGCAAACTTTTGCGGATAGTGGTTGTCACGTGGTCAGCACAACGGATCCCCACGGCCGTTAATCTCAGTTTTCTAGACCGGAGCCGCTATTTCCTTGAAATAGCTCCTCAGTTATACTTACGAGGTTGATGGGACCCCTTTCCAGACCCACTACTTCGCAGAAAACCTGATAGGGCCGGGAATGGAACCCGGGACCTCTGAATCTGTAGGCAGGAACCACAGAGCTAACTTCGCCGACAAATGTCGGTCGCTCGGTCGGTATAGTTCGCTTGAGGGCTACAGGCCTCTGAGTTTGTTTTGTCTCGTTTCTACACTTAATAGTTTTATGCCACAGAATATATTGTGATGGGAAATGCACAAATAGTTGTTGACTCCGTGGTACAGATTCAGGGCCAGGGGCACGCTATAGCGTAGTTGGTTGAGGCACTATGCTACAAACCAGAAGGTCGCGGGTTCGATTCCCGATGAGGTCATTGGATATTTCAATTGGCTTAATCGTACCTGTCGCACTATGGGCCTGGGTCGACTCAACCTCTAACAGACTGAGTACCAGGAATGTTCCTGGGGGTAAAGGGTGGCCGGAGCGTAAGGCTGACAACTTTACCGACATCTGTGCGCCGACTGTATAGATAATGTGGGAGCCTCGACCTCTCACACCTTGAAACTGTCATGACGGCTCCCAATCCAGTCTTTCCAAGCTCGGCACATATAAACATCCGTGGACCTTATCTGCCACTCCAGCAAGCTGTTCAGTTGATACAGCGCTGTTAAGTATCCTACGAGCCAGTCATCTGTCTAATACATATCTCGATTCCAGCTTTTGTTCGGCTTATCTCATAATCCTGCTTTCCACCATGTTCAGTCCTGTCTTTTTATCGTGTACGCTGCACCCGGTACGTCCTCTGTCCTAGTCGCTTTGTTGCAAGATTACGTTTAAATCACAAGCACTGTCACGTGTCCACAGGCCGCTTCATTATCAAAGCAAGGTAACTGTTGCTAGAAATTACCTTGAAAAGAAATGTAAATCCGGTAAACATATGGAAATTGAAGTAAGGAGGACAAGCTAAGGCTGGCTACTGCTTCTAACAAACGTACTACGTAAATGGTACAGAATTTCTGCCAACAAATGAGCTCTACGTATTAAAACAGTATTTTACAATATCACCGGTCACGGTAGCCGAGCTGTCTAAGGCATGTACTGTCTTCGCTCGCTCGGAAGGCGGGATCGCGGGTTTGAATCCCACTCAAAGCATGGATGTTTGGTGTGTGTATACATTTATTCTCTGTTTGTGTTGTCCTGTGTTTAGGTAGCGGTCTTGCGACGAGCTGATCACTCGTCCAAGGAGTCCTACCGTCTGTAAAATGATCATGAAACTGTGAAATCAGCCCTGTGCTCCAAAGTGGGAGCGAGAGAGTGAGAGAGAGAAACAATTACAATATCCGTACAATTATGAATGTTTAGAGCATTTTCTGAATCATTTATTTGTAAAGATAAAGATGACAACGATAATGATAAGACCGACACAGTAATAATAACAACTGCTTGTACCGGTTCTCACGGTCTCTTCGCTTGCGGATTTTCTCATTTTTCCTTCTACCCTGAAGATGGAGGCGATACGTTCCTCCGAAACGTCGGTTAACACCACATCTACACGGTGCCACATCCCAGAAGACTGCTTTCTTAATAGTCACCGCCGTGAAAACCTCAAATCTTACATAAACAATAATAATAGTTCGATTTTCTTGTACTGTACATCTTGTAGTTATGATGCAAGATTTATACAGAAGTTGTGCTCTGGTTTTTAATGTTAAATAAAAACTATCTATCTTCCAATTAAGCTTTCTAGGTCTAATGCAACATGCAAAGAAATACAGACTTTCACAGAACCGAAATTCCGTTGATGCAGCAGCCGTTTTCGTCTGTTTTTGGCCATAAATCCTCCAATTATAAAGAAAGTTTTGAATCTGAGTAACCGCCCTTCTCCCCCGTTTAGGGATATTAAAGTCCTCTGGATTTCAGTGGTTGAGCTTATGAAGTTATAGGTAGCCTGTAGTGTACATAGATACACGTAGAGTGCACCAAGGTTATGCCGATATTCCGTATGGAATTTTGAAAAAAAAAAAAAAAAGTAAATGGAATTTAACAAAAATTTTAAGCTGAAGGTCGTGAGTAGGTCAATTAGATGAAAGTCAGTTTCGCTTTGGATGACAAGTCTGTTCAAAAGAGCGCGGATTTGGTGCGGCTGACTTCGGAGAAGACGGTGCTTCGTTGTGACTCCCAATCAGGAAGACTCCAGAAGAGAGACGACCTTGAAACTAGACCGCTTGCATTGCCTATTGGTTGTGAAACAAACTTGAAAGTTGAAGAGCCGTTAATACGCAGGAAACGTGAGCAGCTGGAACTTTATAGCCTAAAGGTGTTATGCACGCTACTCCTTGCTGTCATAACGAAACACTCTGCCTAATTGGAAGGGGGGGGGGCAGAATTTAATCAGTCACGAAAATATTATGTAGTTCAGCGGAATGAGACCTTGTGGGGCGATCAGCCTCGTCCATGACAAGTAACGTTGCCGCGTTCTGAAGACTCTCTTCAGTGTCTGGAATTATTCTATGCCTCCGTCATCAACGATGTTTTTTTCTGTCCCCATCTATTGGAGCCCATGCTCTACATTCATTATATGACTTACTGATTAATTAGAAAGCTACATTAGGTGTCTAAATAGCAGCTCTGAGTTTGTACGACTGAAAATCTGCAATAGAAAAGTTGCCTTCATGAGTTATAGCCGAAATATCTTATTATGCATTGCACACAAAATGTGACTGCTGGGAAGACACACGATAAATGTCATTCTCAATGGCGGAAGTTGGTTGGGGGAGGGGACACATAATGGACCCAGTAGGGGTCTGAGTGCTTAAGGGACGACTACAGGTTATTCCCCATCCCCCACCTAAGTCAGTAAATAAAACTCATGATAATACAATGTAACAGAAGCAGAATTTTTTCCTTGTGTTTCGTTAAGTATTTACAGTACTGGAAGATGCTTCAAAATGCAGATTAAAAGGCTCTATAATTTATATTACTTAACTTTGTCTGTATGATGGGCTTTGTTTGAAGCTTTGTAGATTTCGTTTAAGCTTCACGTAGAGGAGGGGCCGTCTAAATTTTGGTGTAAACAGTTGACGTATCCTTGAGATTCAGCGAATAATTTAGAAGACGAAACGTGATGACATAACTTTCTGCATTATGACTTCAGTTTACGTACATCACGAAAAGAGCCCATGGAAATCAGAAAAAGATGCTTGCCTTTGCACTGATTCGGTTTATTATTCTAAGATGAATTTACCTGTCGAGGTTATTTTGTATGCTGATATACTTTGTCCCCCCGTACGTACAGAACCGGAGGTAAAGGTCTCAACCCCAAGACCTTGGATGCCAGGCTTCTAGGCCGGTCGAGTAGCCAATAATACATGCCGCATGTGTAACACAGTGAACTGCATCCTGTGCCAGGATTGTAGCAGTGCCCGATGTCTGAAGGATCAGTCTTGTGAGGAAATGGTTCTGTGAAGATCCGTGACAGTCATCTGTTCAGTAAAGTAAGTAAGTAAGTAAGTAAGTAAAGGTATCCCTATAACATGCTGTGGAGGCCCATAGGGTTGTGAGATGTTGAGGTTCCCACATTTTCTAGACAATCGGCTCATAGATGGCGGCAAGGTTTCCAGCCCTACGCGCCGGCCGCCCTTTACCCCCAAGAATATTCAAAGAATATACCTGGTACTCATTTCTGTCAGAGGTTGAGTCGACCCTAGGACCATAGTGCGCCTGAAAGAATTAGGTTAATTAAAAAAAATCCAATGACCTCATCGGGACTTGAACCCGCGACCTTCCGGCTTGTAGCATAGTGCATCAACCAACTACGCTGCCGCGCGCCAGTATATAAACATAATGTCAGACACTGTTCGTTGTCTGTGGGTCAAAATCCCATATGAAGTGGAGGTAGAAATACTTCCTGTATAGCCACACATAGGCCATTTGCAGTGTTTGTTTGCCCAGAAATAAATTTCTTACGACAAGGGCATTCCCTCACAGCACAGTGACAACTTCTTCCATAATTGTTCTCATTAAAATAAGAAGCAGAAAACCTGCATGTAACAAAGCTGGTTTCCAATTCTCCACAAATATTCCAACAGTTTTACCGAACTCTCGACTGATGAGCAGACTTTCCGAAATTTCGTATCACGATTTCTTGCGCACTGCATGGTCAACTGGGCCAGGTGGCAAATCTCCGTTCTGAAGAGCACACTTCAGATTAAGTTTCGAAGAATCTGCTTCAGGCCTATGCCCTAGTGTTCTAATCAGTTTATTAACAATGTTCAGTAGAATACATCACCATTCACGTTTCTGTGGTCTAGTGTTCAGACTTCCTGGCTACAGATCCAGAGGTCCGGGTTTCATTCCCGGCCCTACCAGATTTTCTGAGAAGTAGTGGGTCTGGAACGGGGTCCACTCAGCCTCGTGAGAATAACTGAGGAGATATTTCAAGGAAATAGCGGTTCCGGCCTAGAAAACCGAAATTAGCTGCCGTGGGGATCCGTTGCGCTGACCACGCGACACCCTCTATCCGCTAAAGTTGGCACTAACGTCACCGACAAGCAGCGGTCGCTCGGTCGGTATAGTTCGCTTACGGACTAAAGCCACGGAGTTCGTTGTTTTTTCTTTTTCATTGAAAATAAACTTGAAAGTTATTTTTCACGGTTAAGAAAAACGAATCAATTCGTGTTTTATCTCGAAGATTCCATGCCTGTAATCTGGGACTAAGAAACTGAGCTTGATTTAATTCAGTTAAATCCAATTCATTTCAGTTCTTTGTTATTTATGTGCTGAGTCAACAGCCGCAAGGCCAATTACATGAATAGATTTAGGCCTCGTACAAATTATTTAATTCAGGTTGGTTCATTAAAGCCTCTTTTATTATTTTAAGTGTACATATTCTGTGGGAGCCGGGACATTGCAGTCGGTATAGCGACTGGCTACGGGATGGAGGACCGAGGGATCGGAGTTTGAGTCCCAGTAGGGTCAAGAATTTTCTCTTCTCCACCTCGTCCAAACCGACTCTGGGGCCCACCCAGCCTCCTATACAATGTGTACCGGGGGCCTTTCCTCCTGGGTAGGTGCGTGAAGCTGACCACTCACCTCCAACTAGTGCCGAGGTAAAGGAAACGTGGATCTATACATCCACACAGTCATACGCCTTCATGCCATAGTGCTTAATTAGGAAACCACAGAGACAACTTTTTTTTCTTGGCACTACAGCCCCAGTGGGCCTAGGCCTACCTACACGAACTTCTCCGTTCACTTCGGTTTTTCTCGATCTTACACATTCGGTAGGGCTCCTTGGGCGGGTGAACAGCTCGTCGCAAGGCCTCTACCTGTACACAAACACAGAAAAACGCACACACACAAACTAAACATCCATGTCCTGAGTGGGAGTCGAACCCACGATCCCGGTTTCCAAACGAACGAAAACAGTACATGCCTTAGACAGCTCGACTACCGTGACCGGCCCAGGGAAAACTTTACTTTTTTTAGTACATATTCTGTATGACGATCCACATTATCTGCAACCATTTTGTCGTCATTTGAATTCATCTGTGTGTCATCCCAAGGTTTCCGTGACTTTTGTCTCTCAGGAACAAGGAACTCATCGGTGTGTGCCACTGGTTTCAAAAGTGAAGGCTGATTTGGTTGTTCGACGGAGCGTTTGTTTTCAGAAGTGTGTCCAGAAACAGCAGGAAAGAAAAAGTAACGGGTGTCCTTTGGTTACTTTCAAAAACGTAACAAGTTCACGCTTATCTGTTATTTTCAATGACAGATCTAGACATTCACGGTTCAGAAAACTAGAATCCACTCCTATATAAAATATAAGTCTTATCATAAAATACGGGCCGCGCCATAGCTCAAGCGGTTAGTCGCTGGCTTCCCACCGCGGCGGAACGGGTTCGATCCCGGGTCTGATCAAGTGGGATTTGTGGTGGGCAAAGTGGCGCTGGGGCGGGTTTTCTCCGAGTACTTCGGTTTCCATTCCCAATCTTCATTCCACCAAATTCTCCATCATCATAATCACACGGGGCAGGCTACAATAGGCCAATCAGTGGCCGCCGTGCTGAGTGGACCCAACTGGACTCCACCCCCCACTAAACGAATTTAGAAAAAAAGAGTAATGAATCTAAGCGGTCTAAGTTATGAACTGTCTTCGCTCGCTTGAGAGTCGGGATCGTGGGTTCGAATCCCACAAAGGCATGGATGTCTGTGTGTGTTGTCCTGTGTTTAGGTAAAGGCCTTGCGACTTGCTTATCACTCGTCCAAGGAATCCTACCGTCTGTAAAAATGATCATGAAACTGAGAAATCAGCCCTATGCTCCGAAGTGGGAGCGAGAGGAGAGAGACAAAATGAATTTGAACTAAAGAGCAAGTATTTAAACAAAGCGATAGCTTGGACACCACACACACAGGAACAACGATGAGTGTTTCATGAAGGACAGGGGTAGACACACGTGCATACCTGGCACATTCTCTTTGTAGTGAAAGTTAATTGCAATCGAAAACGAGGCAATGTTTTTCTAAATGCGTTAAAGCGAAAATTCGTTAACTGAACGCTCTAAATCCAAGTAATCATCTCCAAGTAATAGATTCATTGTTCAAAAAGCGGCAGAGACATTACTGAATGTTGAAACAAGAACGTAGCACTGAGTTGTACAACGTAGTCGATTTGTAATTCAGAGTTCAGGTGTTCCAATCTCGCACCATATTTCACAGGTTTTAACGTATATATACGTATTTCGTGGTTCATTCTTTTGCTTCAGAAATATTCCAAAATACGACCAGTACTTTCCAAGGCCTTTCCTTCCAAACTCCTATGTCGTATTCATGAGATCTCGTGTTCATCTCGGTCCCGAAAATAGGTTATCCTGACTGAAGTGTTTCGTGAATTTTTCATTCCTTTCGGGCGAAATACTGAGGCAGTACTTCAAATTATGTCCCGATGGCTGCCTTCCACGTCTTTACACTTCATTATCCACTGAACATTCGACGTTATGTAGTGTAGGTACTGACAGCGTTCATAAAGAGACCAAGAGACCCAACAAGGAAAAATAAAATTAAAGGCGAGGACACACCAAGGAAATTGGAAACCGCAACGCAACCGCGCTGCTCCATTCAGTAACATGTGTTCAACTCAGGCTGATAATAATTCTCGAAAATTGCGGTTGCGTTGCGGTTGCCAGTTTCCCTGGTATGCCCTCTCCCTAAGATTACGGTCTTCTGGGAAGTCGTATAGCCTGATAGGTTTCAAAGGGTGAAATTTTCTTCCTTCGCCTTTTGGCTTGAAGTACTTCCTTCGACATATTGGTACCTGTTTACCAAACTACACTGCGTCATTTCGCAGAAGATAGTAACCTGCGTTGTAGCCTCCGTGAGAACGTTCGTCTCGTAAGAAAATGCGTAATACGCCCTTGAACATCGATTATCGAACCAAACTAGCTTTCTTCGATATAATATTCTCTAGTGACTGAATCTGTTACCAAATCCAAGGAATATTTTGTGTATATCACGTGTTTGTAAACAAGACAGTAGAAGTCGTTTCCTTTCTTTTTAATTTCTAGTCCTCATAATCTGTTATTTTTACCTTTTTGTCTTGTTTATAGCTATCAATACTGCATAGCGGAATTACATTAACGCACCAGTAACTAGTTTTACCGCTCTTTCCTTGTCAGGATGCCAATCATTAATCGTGTTTTCAAGCAAACGACCTCTCCATAACACCGGCCGTCCAGCGTCTGCCTCGAATTCAAGATGAGTCCGAACACGAGAGCAGTCATCACACTGTGATTTTGTTAATTTCCTCGGTACTTTTTGCCGACTGACCTAAATAACTCAAAATGTCTTTATTAGCAGTACAGACAAGTTATTTCAGAGGTGAAACCCCAGCTTAAGTTCGAGGTGCTAATTACATGCTGAATGGTCGTACATCTCAGGAACGTGGTAGATTAGTATGGGCAGGGCCTTGAAAAATCATTTTACCGCCGAATCGCCAATCAAAAAAATTCATTGATCACCCCTGAGCATTGTGAAAAATAAACACCAGAAAATATTTGATTTCAGTTGTCGCAGCGCTTGCTCTGAAGACTTCTGTCTTCTGGGATATAGCGCCGTGTTGCTGGGTGGAATTATAACTTAGCTGAGACTGTAGATAGGAGTCTAACACCTTCTTAGCAATATCTGTTTAAACCAGCTGCACTGATATACAATAAAGAACTTTAGCATTGCGAATTGGAAGAAATTAAAAATGTGTAATTGTTAATGTTTTGGAACCGTCGTTTTGAGACCTACTTTAATCAGCGAATTCTTGTAAAATAAGAATGGTTTGTTTAGGAGATTTACAGGAACGTACATAGGCGGACTTGACACACAAATAGACAATAACATTGAAGTGTGCTGGTGAGAGAAATATTGCTTTTTTTTTAAACAGAACTCGTAAAGTGGTTGGCTTTTTTTCTATTGAACTTCGTGTAAGCTACTAAAATTTAAGAAATTAATTGGCTTACCTAAAATAAAATATAGATTTATATTTTTCGTTATCCGAAGTACGTATTTCGTGTGTAGCAGTCAGTCTCGGAGACTGTTAATGTTACGTAATTGTAAGATATCGAACCCCGATGAGGTGGATTTTTCAATTGACCTAATCCTTCCAGCCGCACTATGGCCCTGGGGTCGATTCAATGTCTAAGAGACATGAGTACCAGGAATATTCCTGGGGGTAAAGGGAGACCGGGGCGTAAGGCTGACAACCTCACCGCTATCTGTGAGCCGATTGTCTAGATAATGTGGGAGCCTCGACGTCTCACAACCCTATGGGCCTTCACCGCCTGTTAAGGACTGCGCGGTAGTACTAAATTACTGAACCCGTTCTGAACTCATTCGCTCAGCAGGCTAATTGTCTTGATTTGAACTCAAACGTGGCAACTGGAGATGCTAAATGGTCATGCCTTGCAGGAAGAAAACAAATATAAGTGGGAAGTGCCCTGGTGGCCCTAGGCCCGTCGATCGCTCGGATCGCATGTTCGAAAACGGTCGGGGCGTGGATGCTCCCGTTTCTTCTGCGTCATTTTGAGGATCCAGTACGTCATTCAGAGTCCTCATGCCGATCTAAAAGGCAAAGTTGTCCCTATGCTTAATTAGTTAAGCGCTATGACATGAGGACCTATAGTCTCCCTAGAGTTGGTCTGGACGCGGTGGAGTCTCTGTAAAGAGGAAGCCGAGGGTCGGTTCCGGTTACAGCGCTAGGAGGATGAAGATTTCTCTCTAACAGACATGGGCCTACCTTCCAAGAGATTCATTAACCTCTCCTACATATCTGTGGGGACGCTTTCAGTAATTAGACTAGCGTCGAATTGACGGATAGTAGTTGAATGATGATTTGAAAATAATTTGGTAGAAATGGATCGTTGCCTGATTTGAATATTATCCCAGAATTTGAGCGGAGGGACTGGGAAAAAACACGGGAAACCTGACTCACAATAGCCGATGCCCGGTCGAGATTCGAGCTGAGCATCTCCAGAATGTGATCTCCAATAGGCGATTTGAAACATTCGGGAGCTTTCATTCCTCTCCATATAGAAGACAACACCGATCTTAAGTAGGCCGCACACCGGCATGCGTCGAGACATGTAACATTCAAGACACGATGTCTGCGAAATGATGCAGAGAAAGGAGCATAGTTGAAACGAATGAGATTATGAAAACCGCCGCACACCGCTCTGAGTCATGATGCTGACGTCAGCTTCACGCTGACGAATCACGAAGGAAGCAAGACTGCGTCTTTTGTCTTATGTCTTGATGATTGTCTTGACGCAGTTGGTGTGCGGCCTTCTTTACTGTTCATATGGCGTATCATGATACTGTATACGCCTGCGCACAGTGCGACACGTGAAACTTGCTAAATAAACTGTAATAAATTTCAGGCACGTACAGAATAAAACGCGCACATGGGTGTGAATTATTTTTTGCAGTCAGTAATTCAGTCTACACGTATAGCATTAACGAGCGGATGTTGGGTCTGGCGAATTGTAAAGAATGCAGAAGCAAGCGATAATGGCCTAATTTATCGTAAAAATTCTCTGCCGGTATGTTCCTGGAATGACTGAGGAAAACCTCGAAAAAGTCAGTCAGGATAGTCGGTGTCCCGACCGAGATTCGAACCGGCCCCTTCCCAAACACAAATCTGAAGCATTACCGCTTGAGCCAACGTGCGGAAAGAGAAATGAATTTATTTAGCCCAGAATAAATTTTGAATATTTCAATAACACAAAATTCTTTTACATGTCGTTTGCTGTAGATTCATACTACATAATCGACAATTTATTTATTGTTGTGGAATACACTGGTGAAACAATGGGCGGCGCATATAGCACGCACGGGAGAGTTGATAAATACGCTCAAAACTTTGGTCGGAAAACTCCTGGGAAGGGACATTTTGCAAGACCTACACATTGATTTGAAGATAATATTAGAATGGATCCTTAGCAAATATGACAGGTCATACGGACTGGATTGACCTCACTCAGGATAGGGACTCAATCTCAATCACTGGTCCAGTGATTGAGACCAGCTCTTTCTAGCGAGCACAACTGAGTAGGTTTATCCTTCCCTATCCACCTGAAGACGGAGACAGATCCAGTCTCCGAAACGTCGTGGTCTTTTGCATACCAGACGATGGGTGAAGTCCAAAATAAGCCAAAAGAAGTACAGTATACACCATCGTCAGAATCCTTTCAAGTCTATCTGAATTTTTTCAATTTACCTAATCCTTCCAGCCGCACTATGGCCCTGGGGTCGACTCAGTCTCTAACAGAAATGAGTACCAGGAATCTTCCTGGGGGGTAAGGGGAGGCCGGCGCGTAAGGCTGACAACCTTACCGCCATCTGAGAGCCGATTGTCTAGAAAATGTGGGAACCTCAACAACCCTATGGTCCTTCATGGCCTGTTACAGGGATACCTTTACTTTTTACCTAATTGAAATGTTGCGTGAAGTCTTCATGTTTCGTGTGGTTTGGTTGATTTTAAAGACTCTAAAATTTGTTATGTAACTACTGCTTCGATTCGCTTACGGAGTTGCCCACAATCCAGCCATATCATCCCAAAATTGAAACATCACAAATTCAGGTTCCTAGAAGCCCTGTTTATGAAAATCACAGCTGACGAGAGATAGAATTCGCTAGCACTTCAGCTTGCCGGCGTAACTGCTACTGCCCGCAACAGTCGCGTCCTCACTCAGCGCCTTCAGGACTCTCTGTGCGCAGGTGCGGTGCACTTGCTTCGTTTGAAGGATCACATTTCGCAAAGACCTACATGAATTTATACGCACGTCTCTCGGGGCCTTTGGCAGATTTTATAAAATTCGAAAAACGTACTTCTGTTGCAGGGGATATATTATGTAAAAATTTAATTTATTTGAATTAATAAGGTTTCTTACTTTTATTCAGCGTTTATGGATTAAACCCTCTGGTCTGCTTGAATTCAGATTTACCTTGTAAGATTTGAGGTTTTCACGGCGGTGACTATGAAGAAAGCAGTCTTCTGGGATGTGGCGCCGTCTAGATATTGTGTTAACCTACTTTTCGGAGGAACATATCGCCTCCATCTTCAGGGTAGAAGAAAAAAGAAGAAAATCCGCTAGCGAGGAACCAGCGCGAGCAGGTGCGCACAGACCAATGTCGAGATGTCTTCTTTTTTCTTCTACCCTGAAGATGTCCAGTCGACTCGACATTACTCTGTGAGCACCTGCTCGCGGAGTTTCTTATTTTTTCTTCTACCCCGAAGATGGAGGCAATACGTTTCTCCGGAACGTCGGTTAACACAATATCTACACCGCGCCCCATCCCAAAAGACTGCTTTCTTCAAGATTTGACTGGTTTTATTTCCTTTTCAGACAATTAGTGGCATTCTTTCCTTCGTCAGGGGAGGCCCGTCGCGAGAAAACCCAGACACAGAGACAAAACGGACGCACATTCATGCACCAGCTGTATTCGAATCCATGGTCCTAGTATTCGAGCAGTCCGTGGCAGCCAACCCCGTCGTTGTTGGCGGGTTGTAATTCTTACCGGCCTAATTTAACTTATGCTAATATCCATTTGGGTTCTTTCACTCATTTTGATGAAATTCCATGTAGAACACTTTTATTACATGAATATTAACACGTGATTTTCAACACTTTGATGATAAAAGGCGTATCATTCGTAAATCGAAAGAAGAAGAAACATACACCAATGAAGAGCGTAATTACGTTAACTTACAGATCGATATGCGACCCGACACTTCGTCAGCTGAAGCACGTGGTGCGATGTATAGCACGGCTCTCACACGCCAGGTACACTCGCCATCTTCACTGCGAGAGGTTGCTCGGGAAACTGGTGTTTGCGACGGCGGAGACGATTCTGATGATGATGATGATGATGATGATGATTATGGCGACGATGTCGTAAGAGTGATTCCCAGGAAATGTGATTCTCGCTAGGTCACCAGAGCACTCGCACAAGTTCGGTTCGAGTCCCCGCCCAGTGTCCGTTATCAACTGGCCAGAAATGGATGCCACTCACACATGGTGGTGCATTAATAATTAAATTGTTAAAGGGTACTGCATCGTGCGCGCCGTGCGTATTGAGCAAGTTTAAACAAACAAACAAACAAACAAACAAACTCACGCACACGCACACATACATAAAGGCATTCTTGCATTCATTCATACATGCATAATATAAGCATACATAATCGTACAATTTTTTTATATTTTTATTTCGTGGTCTACTGCAGTAACAAACACGAAGCTACTTACAACTTATAACATTTTGAAAGATCATTTTAAATATCAAATTGTGGATTTAGGATCACATAATTATTAAATTAGGTTTAACCTATTATTACATTTAAGACTTTATCACACGTATGATTTTTATTCTTATGTTATTGTATTTATTGTTAATTTTAACCAAAGTCTAGTCTAAGTTTTGTATAGTTTTGACTTGAACAGAAACTAACTTGTAAGAACCATTTATAAAAAACGGGAATGTTAGCGTTTCATTTCGTTAATAGTAAGTGAGAAACTTGCAGCACCTGAAGATGACCCGTTTGAGGCCGAAAAATGTAGTGCGTGCTATATAAATAAATAAATATATAATAAAGTATTTTTGCGTTGACGATAAAAATTATAATGTTCATACTCGTACAAACTGATGGACGCGCAAGTGTTAGTTATTCATATCTCGGAATTTGCAGGAAGCGAGAAGAAGCTTGATATAAACGCAGTAAGGCGCTGATCGCAAACAGTCAAGAAGGAAAGTAAATTTTTACACCAACGAAGTACGCATATTCCCATCATGCAGTATGCAAGGTGGTAGTAATTTGGAATACACATAGAAAGATTAACATTTCTTCTACGCTCATTACGGCAGAAATAAGCGCCAATTTCAGAATATCTGTTGGTATATTTTTATCGTTGCTTTGTGGTAAATATTTACTTTGTCTGAAGTGTTTCAAATATAATTACATTCCTAGACTTGATGATATATGTAGACTGTTATCATTATAATTATGAGCTACCTATGGTTCGGCTTAACTGCCTGTTCATAAACTATGTTCTCTTCGGGAGTCCAAGATCGTTTGGTCATTAAGACTTAATACGCCAGTGCCGCCTTGGAACTCTGTTGGTCTTCTTTTCGAAATCCTGTAGGCCCTGTGTGTTCCAGTCAAGGTTTTGGTATTCTAAAAGTTTCTGACGATGGTACATTAGTAGAAATATTGTTCTTGGACAATATAAATCGTCATGTTTTTTATCTAGGAACACCGTCCTGTTTATTTTTCAAAACAGAATGTTTCGGAGACTGGATCCTGTCTCCGTCTTCGGGTAAAACCTACAGGTGTCCGGAGATAGGGACTAGCTCTATCGATTGAGCCCAACTGAGTAGGTTTTACCTGAAGACGGAGACAGAATCCAGTCTCCGAAACGCTGTCTTTTGAAAAATAAAGAGGGCGGTATTTTTATATAAGGACCAGGGGATGGATAATGTCCGAAAACATGATATGTGTACTTTTGTTACTCGGCAGTTTCACTGATAACATTTAAAAAAATTCATATTTTGTGTTATTTATATTTTGGGAGCTGGCATAAGCCAGTCAGTACAGCGACTGCGCTATGGATTGGACAACCGAGGTTTTGGGTTCGGTTCCTGACAGGAACAATAAATTTTCTCCTCTTCATGAAGTCCAGACCGACTCTGGGGTACACTCAGCCTCCTATAGAATGAGTACGGAGGGGGCGGTTTACCAGGGGGTAAAATGGCGAGAAGATGACGCTGATAACTCACTTCCATCTACAGCCGAGGTCCAGAATGATGAAGCGATACTTTCCCCTCTCCATGAACCTTCATGTTGTGGTGCTTAATTAATGAAGCCCAAGGAAAATTTTGCATTTTTACCTTTACCTCCTTAGTGTTTTATCATACACGTACAATTTGCTTTCGTAAGATGGGCCGTTTCCCTTGAAATTGTTAAATTTCGATTTGAGTTTCACACAAATCCAAGGTTACAGAGCCTCTACGAACTAACCTTAAATTCTTCCGATAGCTTTCGGTGTATGTGTTTAATACCAAATTTAAACCAAACCTGCCCAGTAGTCTTAGCAATGAGCCGTGTACCAGAGAAGTAAAATGGACAGCCTTCACTTGCTGACTACCGGCTTATATGCCGCAGAGTGCTTGATCAGGAACTGACAGAACTCAACTAGTGACCAGCTTTTATGGAGACCTAAGGTTTATTATTGTAATCACAATATCTCGCTACTACTTCGAGCCAGAATGGTCCAATCTGCGCCCTCAGACACAAGTACTTAAGATCCTATTCAATATTGCCCTTCCGAATACGCCTGAACTGATACAAACCCGTCACAATAAAGACAGACCAAAAACGACTGGAGAATGTGAAATATTTTAAATATTTGGGTAGCTTCTTAATAGATAATGGAAGGTGAACTTGTGAAAATAAATCTAGGATTGCCATGGCAAAAGCTGCATTTAGCAAGAAGAAGAATCTTTTTACCAGCAAATTGGACTTAAATTTGAGAAAGAAACTAGTGAAGTGCTACATTTTGAGCACTGCTTTGTATGGGGCTGAAACTTGGACACTTAGGGCAGTAGATCAGAAACACCTGGAAAACTTCGAAATGTGGTGTTGAAGAAGGATGGAGAAGATCAGTTGGACTGATTATGTGAGAAAAGAAGAAGTGTTATTTAGAGTCAGTGAGCAGAGGAACATCCTACACGAAATAAGAAAACGGAAGGCTAATTGTATTGGTCATATCTTACGCAGTAACTACCTTCTAAAAGAAGTTATTGAAGGAAAGCTAGAGGGGCAGATAGAAGTGACCAGAAGACGAGGAAGAAGACGTAAGAAGATGCTGGATGACCTTGGGGACAGAAGAGGATATTTTCATTTGAAGGAGAAAGCTCTAGATCGCATCAAGTGGAGGAACTGTTTTGGAAGAGACTGTGGACCTGTCGTCTGACAGATTACTGATGAATGAATGAATTTTCCCATCAGGTGTTTCGATTATCATTGTATTGTCACGCATAAGGGGTAAGCGTGACTAATAATTGTGAGTTCTGGATTTGATGATTTGATTTATTGGACGTCTCTATTACAATTATACATGATTATAAGAGCTTACACACTGAACTCCTTCTTGATAATGAATCTCGCTGTATTTATTCCGGTTCTCGGACTGGTCTCCAGTCTGCTACTGAGTACGACTCACTAATGAATTACGTGTCCTTTTAAGACCCGGTGCCGACCGCAGACAGAACACACACAGTAATGCGTGTTCACCAAAAACCGTTGTCCAGCAACGATCTACTCCGCGTTGCCAGGGGAATGTGCTCAGCTAAGCTCAGCACAGCACAGGGTCATATTCCGGCTTTCAGGCGTCATGTCACATTGTTTAGATCGCTTATCTCTTCCCCGCTCATGTAATCCTCTTTAATTCGATCGGCCTACCAACATTTAATGAAAATGAGGCATAGAAGTTATGAAGTTCTCTATTATACAGTTGTTTCCAGTTCGAGGAAAAACGCATAAAAATGAAGAGCGATTTGAATTTTCAACATTTTGTCGCTGTTAATTGTTACATCCGGCCAAGAAAAAAAATGTTGTTGGTAACTGTCGTACTTGAACATTTTCTCTGCTCGCGTGAGGAACTGTGGATCCACTTACTATTGTAGTTTATAACTATGAAAACAGAAGGTGTTTCACTTTTATAAATTCCTTTCCGCAAGGCGAAACAGACGCCCTCGCAAGAAACATTACACGGAGCCACACACACACCCTGTTACTGGCACTCCGTATTCTGACCCGTGTTACAAACTGGCTAGACCTACGAGTGTAACACTCACGAACAAAAGAGTCAAAATAAACAGAAAAAGAGAGTTACGTGGCCGACTGGATTCGGGTCTGGCTTTCGAAGATCCATTCTCACTCCAACAGATCGCCTGTAACAAGTACAGTGTTTCTTTCTTTTCAAAATTCTCATTCATTTTAAACAGCGGGGTTGGATCTCTTGATAATTGCCTCCTCTCATGTTTGTAGGCTGTAGGTTAGAGGACACAAATACTACAGGCCAGGGAGTGTCAACCTGTGGGTTGCATGTGGTCCGCGTAACATCTTATAATATTATATCATTTTATACAGCGAAAAATAAATTATGCAACTAATTTAAATCAAATAATTAATACCAGTAGCAAATCAATCAATTTGTTAAATAGAATTTTGAGAAATATGTGACTCTGTTTCTGAGAAGCACTAACATTCCCATAATTATATTCTATTCATTTGTTTCTTATTTTAAAGGTCTATTTCCGGTAAGCGGACAAGTATACAGTTGATAAGGTGCTAGCCTAATTGAGATCAAGTTAATATGGGCTGGCTTATGTAATTAGTCTTGTGTGCGGACCTCAGAAGAAGTCATAATTTTTTGGATAATTACATGAATGTAAAAGCAGTGAAGGAAAATGTGGTTTAGGGAACAGAACGGAAATTTTATTTTGGCACATTCGCCATGTAAGCCAGAATATAAGGTGACCCCTGCATTTTTCGAACGTGAAAATCAGAAAAAGTTTTTATTACAAAATTGAATATGACTTTCATTTCTGATGGTTGTAAGCAACAAGAGGTAAAAACTATATTATTAGGAAATAATGAACTAAAATGTAATACCATAAATATAATTCTAGGCATTTTTACAGATAGTATTATGAGAATCAGGAATTGGGACGATTTATAATCATCTTCTTCATATTTATTCGTAAGGACCCGAAATCTAGGCGACTCCTCTTTTCTGTGAAGCAATATTTTAAGAACCTCGTGTCGTATTCGGATCAATAGGGTACTTATTGCCCAGGTGGGCGGTGGCCCAGCTGATTTCTGTAATTACACAGCACACAATAATCGAATTGCTTCACAGAAGAACATTTTACAAACCGTCAAACACTGAATTCCTTGAAGATTGTCAGAAATATCAGTTTATATATATGAAACAAACCCCGTCTTAAGTGCAACAATTTAATTGTAGTTCTTTCTTCTTCCCTTCCTCCACACTACATGTTTCGGCCCTAAATGGCCATCATCAGGTGTGTATTCTTACGTAGCTGCTACACTGCCCGTAGTTTAAAATTTAAAATCACCAGTCTTTCCAATTGTATGTATGTATAAAATCTTTGTTAACCTACACGAGTCAATTTGATTTCTAAAATTGGCACTTTGTGTGACAGCACACAATACACCAGACAGCACACGTATTAAAGATAAGCAGCGACACACACAGAGAGAGCCTACACAGAACAATACCTGAACAGCGATAAAACAAGAAGTGGCCGCTGCAGCACTATAGACATAGGGCGTGTACCCCGAGAAAATTTTAATTTTTAAAAATTTGGAAAAAGAAAAAGAACATAAAATTTATAGACATTTTAATTTGAATTGAAGTTTTAAAAAAGTGCCAATTTTAGAAATCAAATTGACGCGTGTAGGTTAACAAAGATTTTATACACACATACAATTGGAGAGACTGGTGATTTTAAATTTTAAACTACGGGCAATGTAGCAGCTACGTAAGAATACACACTTGATGATGGCCATTTAGGGCCGAAACATGTAGTGTGGAGGAAGGGAAGAAGAAAGAACTGCAATTAAATTGTTGCACTTAAGACGGAGTTTGTCTCATATATATTGCGTGAGTGTAACAGGATGCTTAAATATAATATTATATCAGTTTATATTTAGAAGTACTTGGTGTCGATACAAATTCTGAACAACAATCTGGACAGTCGTTGCAATTCAAAGCGCAAGCACATTTCGTGACTGACATGACCTCACTTCGTGAAGTCTGAAGAGATTTTCAAGCTCCTAGATTCCTGCAAGCACAAGTAGACAGTAAACAGACTCACGTTTTGGAGCTTCCAAACTCAGAAAACGGCTACTTGGCTGGCAGACTCCCTTCATCCCAGATATATTCTGGGGCAATCAGAAAACAAAGTCCGTTACTTGACCCATTGTGAGCCCAGATTTTAGTACGAATTTCAAAGACGGTTAGACACGGTTTTGGCGGAATATGAGAACGGCTTTCCCTTTAGCCAAGACATGAAACTAACCAAGGTTATAGTTTGGTGTTTCTCAACTATCTGCTCCCTTTCTATGTGTCTTGCATCTGTCGTCGAGGTGAAGAGAGACATGATGGAAGTCTGCCACTGGAGGTTTGAGTAAGCGTGGATGTATAAATTATCATCAGATTCATATTTTAAGAAAAGAATGTTGCGGTATCTTACATTCCACCTAAGAACGTCTAAAAAATATGAATTCCATGATATTATTAAGGAGGACGTCTCAGCCGGGCTTCGAACTCGATACTTGCTTGGTCAGCGACTGCAATAGCATTTTTATTGTATACTGTCATGCAGTTTCAGTAGATGGTCGTCACTTAAGCGGCTTTAGTGTCGACGCGAAGGTGTGAATGTAGCCTCTGGTCTCGAATGTTTGAGAACTGCTATAGAGGTTCCGACCGGCCATTTTGTTCGTTCGCAAGTCAGTCAGAGAGTGCATTGCAGCCTTCGTTCCCTTCAATCTCTAGTTCAGTGATCAATTCGCGAAGTCCCTGGACATCGAATTCTGTCTGCGGAACTCCTCGATTAATTGACCCTTTATGCCGCCCTCTCAACCAGGAACAGTGCCGTATGTCACTGGCGGAAAATATGTCATATTATATTATGGCCTACTCAGCTTAACAAACAACGATTATTACCATTGTTAAATCGCACTTAGCAGGACTAAATGTTAAATATAAAGAAATAAAATGTACCTCCTTAGAAAATTTAATATTACGAGTAAGCCTAATGACCTGAGAAAATGCACTTGATAGCATATGTGATATTTGACAAATGAATTTATATTTCGTGCTGAAATAAGGGATTTGATTCAGCGCAGAAGAATCTTTTTTTTTATTTACATAAAATTAGCAATCAGAATTACATTTGATACTATAAGCTAATTAGCTCTAGTATTCTTCGTGACGTGGAGAGGGCTTATCCAGAGATAACTCCTCGTTAACCCTCTCTCAGTTCGGCTGGCCAATTCCTTTTTAGTCTTCGTCCATTGTGAGGTTCCAGTAACGGTTGCATTAGTACGTTCTCATGTCCTTCTGTTTTGTTGAGGTATCTTGTGCCTTTTCCCTATTGTGACTTCCTTCACTAGCGGCACTTTCAGGTATTCATGGAGTGTATTTATTGGAAACATACCATGGGAATCAATTTAAGTAGCAGTGTCGTATTCTGAGACCTCACCACCATCTATGAGCCAATTGTGTAGAAAATATGGGAGCCTCGACGTCTCAGAAACCTATGGGCCTCCATGACCTGTTACAGGGGTAGCTTTACTGTCTTTTACCTTTTTATCATATTCTGAGCTTACGCTATTGAAAATTCTTAAACATAATTACATTTTCGCACTAATTGCACAATATAACAACACAAACATGAACAAATGCGTGCACAATAAGAAAACCTTGCTGTCCAACTAAGCGTGACCGGCAGTTTCGCGGGAATAAAATATCCTACATACACAATTGGTTATCGAAACTACCAAGCAGTATCAGCCAACTGTAACAATTCATCATTCATTCATTCGTCAGTAATCTGTCAAGCCGACAGGTTCACAGTCTCTTCCAAAACAGTTCCTCCACTTGATGCGATCTAGAGCTTTCTCCTTCAAATGAAAATACCCTCTTCTGTCCCCAAGGTCATCCAGTATCTTCTTACGTCTTCTTCCTCGTCTTCTGGTCACTTCTATCCGCCCCTCTATCTTTCCTTCAATAACTCAATTCATCAGCTGGGAAAAAATTACTCTTCGGCTTGCTGTTAAGATGATTATTGAACTACAACGAAAAATATGCCTACTCAACGACTGTTTACACAGATAGTAACACAACTGTGGCATACGGCATTACCTCGAGTGCGGTCGGACAGTTGGTTTTATACAAGAGATCGCGAAAAAATATGTCATTGAGAAATATGTATCCATTAACTATATTGTGCGAATTGAGAGAAGGTCTCCAGTCGCGGAACACCTCGGTCTAGCTCGCAAAAAACGTACTTCCCATGGGAACACAGTTTTGTAACCACTCATCGAGTTAGGGAGTCAGTCAAATTTTCCTTTACGCATACTGACCGGCCACGTTGTTGGATCAACGGGTCTATATCGGTTTCCGTTCAATTATACTTCTCGTTGACCAGTCATCGGCTCTTTGGCTGGTCTTCATTCAATTGATATGCCTCATTCACCGGTCTGCCGTCACCAGTTGGGTAGATACATATATTTTCAACGTTAGCGCTCATGCTCCACTTTCCCTCTCCAAGCTGTTCCACTGTGAGGTGAGAATTCCATTCCTTTCATTTTATGTGTATTTATAGTATAAAGACTGCACATGACGAATTCTTTGCTCTTAGTACAAGATGCACTACATAATTACATGCCGGTTATTTAATATTTTAAATTTCTCTTGAATAAAAGATATAACTGTTAGAGAACCAAGATAATTATAAAAAAAGTAAGGTAAATGTAAAGTTGTCCCTGTGCTTAAGTAATTAAGCACTACGCCATGAAGGTCTATGGGGGAGTGGATGTATAGATCCACATTTTCTTGACCTCGGCACTAGTTGGAGGTGAGTGGTCAGCTTCACGACACTGCCGCTTTACCCCCATGGAAAGAGCCCGGGAGTCCATTGGACAGGAGGCTGGGTGCGCCCCAGAGCCCGTCTGGACGATATGGAGAAGAGAAAATTCTGACCATACTGGGACTTGAACTCCGACCCCTCGGTTGTCCAGCCCTTAAGCAAGCGCTGTACCGACTGCGCTACTCAGACTCACACCACAATAGTATTAATCTGTGATAATTATATTAATTGTAAACATTTGTTTTATCTCCCCCAAGCTCTGTTTCGGCCCAAACTTAGCGCCCTCTGTCAGTAATTAGCGATCTGCTTATATCTAGAATTGTCTGGCTCTAATACCCACACTTGCCCAATTACAGTTCTGTTCGTATTTCTTGAGCAAAACTTGTTTACAAACGCAGTTAATTAGAATCAATATCGTAACTAAAATCAGGTAACCTGAACTAATTTCTTAATGCCAAATACTTTCTCTAAACATTTTCGAATTTCTATTTCTTACAAATGAAGTATTTCGTTTTATTTGTCCGCAATTTTTAATTTATATACACACTGAAGAAACCAATGACTTGTATTCAAGAGATCCACACAACCATATTTATCGTTATTGATTCTCTGACCATCGTGATGGATTCAAGCTGTCTAATATCTTAAATAACATAACCTAATAATATAAATCCAATATCTTAAATAATAAAACTAATAATTTTGTTGATTTAATTAGTTAGTTAACTGAAAAAATCTAACCTTTAATGCTGTTATTGTTCATTCTTTGTGTTTAATGAAGGAACAGATAACTTAGGCTTCTGTGGGTGTTAACAGCGGCCGCTGAAACCTTAGTCCGAGATTTCCAGTATGTTCAACTGACGATGGTTTCCAGGAATTTAACCCACGTGGTTGGCGGTATTTCTCTATTAAAAATGAGGAAGACGAAGTTAATAGGAAGTATAATCATTGACACATAAAACTGAATGATATGGCGTCTATCAAAGAAAAAAATGCAGTTATAGATTGCGACATAATTTATTAATCACAAGGATTAATACCCGTACAATTTATGAATGTCTGCATTGAACTAATTCGATACTAACGGATTCGCCAGACAATGTGTGGCTGGAGTACGGTCTTTGGAGAAAAGAGACGTTTCATTTCGCACTAAATGCGAAATTAAAACCTGTAAGAAGGAAAAAACACTGGACCATTAGGGAATGAAATTGTTCCTGATATCAAGTCACATGCGTACTCTATCACAATTTTTATTTAATTGTTTCTTGTTATCTCCTACTGAACTAGCCTAGTCTTATATGTTGAAATAGCTGGGTAAATGTGACAGGAGTTGTCCAGTGATTGAGATTAGCTCTTTCTAAGGGGCCCAACTGAGTACGTGTCTTCCTTTTTCACCTGAAGACGGAAACAGATTCAGTTTCCGAAACGTCGTGTCCTCTGTTACCCAGAATTCCGGGCGATGGGAAAAGTCCCCAAACCCAGTAATTCTGTGTGTCATCCACCATCATCAGGACCCTTTAGAATCCATTCCTTATGTTTTCCAAAGGCGATCAGAATGTGATATGATAGCCGTAAATGCATGCCTCAATTGAAATGGGTCGGTGTTTACCGTCTGAAGAGATAACAACAGATTCCTGCAACATCTAGTACTGACTTGCTTTGCGTTGCTACCTCGTGATTTGACAATTACAATGAATAAAATAACTTTTACACTAAGGTACAAGTCGTAGGAAGTGTATTGTATTTGCTGAGCTTACTCTCCCACCATGAAGATGGAGGCAGTATGTTCCGCCGGAACGTCGGTGAACTTCTACCGGACTGCACGGTGTTACACCCCAGGAGGCACCGCTTATTCACATCAAGTTTCCCGCGAATGGTAATATCCCAGAGCATCAAACTGTGTCAGACAAAACGGCAACTAGAGTCATCTACATTCATGGACAACGGTAATTCAATAGAATATCCAACAGATAGCGCAAGAAGCTTCGGTGTAGTAGCATAATTATAATATTATACTCTAGATCCTCTAGATTTAAGATACATATTAAGAATCGCGGGGTGACAGCTGTAATAGAGTAAGATTTTATAAGAATGTGCTACAGGGGACCGGATGGGCATTGCCTAGGCCTTTTTTGTATTTACAAATATTTTTCACAATAAAAGAAAACATACTCTTTGGAAATGGTCATCTGTTTACGCAAGGGAACTGTCAAGTTCGGTCAAGTTGGTCAACTGCAGTAAAATCGTCCTCAGGCGCGCTCAGGCGGATTTGGTTCGGGTTCCTAGGCGAATAGCTTAGTGAGTTTCGGTGAGCATGGTTATTAATGCTTCTTAATCCTAAATTCATCTTATGCTGTTACAACACAGTAAATGTAGTATTAGAAATAGTACGTGTATGTTGATAAGTATGGAGTTCCCAGATTATAGGTTAGGTTGGGATGATCCCATGGAATCCTTGGGAAGCCCATCCGGTCGAGAGTTTCGCCGTATTTTATGGAACCCGAATATTCATTAACGTGTTTACAAGAGTCTGCCACTGAAACCTGCCAGCCTGTAGTGTATACCTTAACATCCATTTCCTTTAAGATCTTTTGTAACAGTAAACTGTCATTCACGTGAGAGGAATATTTTTTGTCTTGTATTTCTGAGCACAAAAAGGACCACTTGGTTTTCAGCCCATAAATCATATTCCGTGATGTATAATTTTAACGGTACAGTGCTTTGAAACTCTTCCGTCTGGTGCCAGTGGTGGAAATGTACGTCCGTTCCCCCATACATCTTCGTGGCATGTTGCTTAATTAGTTAAGCTCAGACACAACTTCATTTTTTTACAGTGCCTTGAACATCAAACTGGTTCATCATTCTGAATCACTGGTCTTCAGAACAATATATATCAATGAAAAATGCTTATTTTTCACCACTTGAAGAGTATGTGTCACTAGTCCCATCATCAGATAACTCAAGCTTAATATGATGTTTCCAGAATCATTTCCCTTCAGAAAAGAAAGGAAGCTCTCCAGACTGACTATATATACATATATACTTTTTTTCTGCAGAACAGAAACGTATATAAAGAGTTACATTTTAATGGAACAATAACACTTTTTTAAGGTTTACTGAATGTCGTGGTTTTGTGCATTCCTACTTCACATTGAGGAGGTCCTCATTTGATTCTCAGCTTTCAGTGACTGGCTATCCTGATTGAAGTTTTCATAATTTTTGTCAGTCCCATCAAGAAAATGCAGGGATTCCGTATTCTGTATTGAGGGGGTGGGTTTCCCCATGCACTTAGACCGGTTAGTGGTCCATTGTGCGTCCCCTTTTAATTTCTACTGTCTCCATACCCTACCGGTACTGGTGCTTACTATCAGCCCCTTTCTGCCAGCAAGGTTCCAACCTCCTCTGGTAGTGGTATCTAATAGTTAGTCCCTTTCTGTCAGAGAGGTCCCCCCTCCTCTGGCAGTGGTACCTAATACTTCCCCCATCTACCGGAGGAATTGGAAACTACTTGGGCGGGAAATGTTGCCTAATTTTTCTCAGAGGTCTCCTAGAGACATGAGGTTCTTTTACGTGCCGTAAATCTACGACACGGGACCCACGGCTTAAAGTCCCTCCTGGAGGACTTGTTCCCTGAATTTTTCTGCCCTTAAAAATTCCACGACCTTCGCCAGGTTTTGAACCCGTGTACTACGAGTCATGAGGTGGGAACGTTACCTCTAGACTACGGAGGCTGCTAAATGCAGGGATCGTGCTGCATCTTAGAATAGAGATTCATTCATTCATTCATTCATTCATTCATTCATTCATTCTTTTATTAATCCTGTAGATCATGATACAATGATATAGGACAAGTCTTTCAGCTAATATACATTATTAAATTACAACAATTTTAATACTAAAAAATTATATAAGATATACAACATTTTATACATTATATACTATATATTTCTGCTTATATCAGTAGCCAATATTCGAGAATTCATCGTTCAAATAGTCCTCCATTGAGTAATAGCACCTCTGAATAAGTAACTTCTTCAATTCCCTTGTGAACTGATTTTTGTTTTCTATTTCT
>NW_019729902.1:1340187-1342620 GCF_002891405.2 Cryptotermes secundus | reverse complement strand
TAGGATTGTTTCTTGTATATATAGCAAGTATACTGTTAGTATCTTTAGATTTCTAAAGCTATCCCTGCACGATCCAGATGTTTTAGCCCTGCAATGTATCTTACTGCCCTTTTTTGGGCATTTATACAGCATTTATAATCCATTATCATTCTTCCGTTTGACCCTATATAACATATATGGTAGAAAAAAGCTCTAAAATGCAAGAATCAAGGAACCACAGTTTAGGAACTTCATCTCTAAGCCATTATTTATTTATTTATTTATTTATTTATTATTCTACCTTTCAGGTAATATGGTTTCAAATAAAACTCTTGTACAGATTGCTGCCTATGGAGGTGTGATTGTAGCAAGTACAGGCATGCTGGTGCACTGGAAAATTCAAGAGAGACTTAAAGATTCAGAATTTCACAAAGAAGCTATGAAAATACTGAGGAAACATCAGCCATCTGTGTCACTGTTGGGAGAGCCAATCAAAGCAGGAAATGTTGACATAGGGAATAACACTGCCAATTTCTGTAATTCAACTCATGCACAATTAGAAATTCCTGTAAAGGGTCCCAAAAACAAAGGGACATTATTTTTCTGGGCTGAAAAAGTAGATCCTCAACAAACGTGGAATGTATATAGAATGGAACTTGGACTGAAGAATGACCCAAGTAGGAGATTATTGATTAAAAATGACTCACCGAGCAGTACTAGTAATGACACATGAAATATAAGTCATGAGGAATTTTTACATCCAATAATTTTATATATTTCACATATTAATCAGTACCACAAATATAGTAATTAAGTTACGTGTTAATTGTGTGTTCTGATGACTATACAGTATTTATAGCAGATGCTTGTAACAAGGAACATATTCTTTGATGTGAATGAAGAATCTTACAGACCCACATGAACAGAGAGACTTGACAGTATCTTTGATAACTCATTTTAACCCTTCCCGTGACATACAGGGCATTTAAATCCCACTGCAGTTTGACAAATAGTTTTATCTTGAAAAGGAACTTCAGTGTTTAACATTTTGTTACTGTCTGTTGAGCAAGAGAAATGGTCTGTAATTGATATAAATGTAATCCAGTTGAAACATAATCTAAAAGAATTTTACATCTTTTGATGTTATGGTTCCTGTTCGGATATTGTACTACATATATTAGTAACATTCCGAAAACAATGATGTGCTCTTGACATGAAATCACTGAAAGTTCAAAATGGGACTAGGGATGGTGTGAAATGTAGAGAGTAAGGTATAGCCAAGACTTCTTTTAAGATCTAAAAGTTTGTGATGGTAAATTTTTACAATTAATATGTTGTTGGACATTATCCGTCATCTTGTCTGTTCTTAAAAAACTGTCCTGTTTCTTTTAAAAAATACAACTTTTCAGGGACTGCATTCTGTCCCTGTCTTCAGGTAAAACCTACTCAGTTGGGTCCAATGGACAGAGCTAGCCCCTATCTCCGGTCTGGAAACGTGTTTTTTAAAAGAAACAGGACGGTTTTTTAAGAACAGACAAGTTGACGGATAATGTCCAACAACATATTAATTGTAAGACTTCTTTTGCTATGCCTTTTCCCTTTTGGTTCGCTTCCTTGTACGGGCCAGACTCCATAACATCCAGATTGGCTGTGGGGTCCGCCCAGCCTTCTGGTTGCAGAGGCTGTTTCTCCAGGGTTGAAGCAGCACAGGAGTAAAGCTGTCCACTCATCTCCATCTAGTTCCTAGATTATGAACAATGGGACTATATAGAAAGCAGTCTTCTGCGATGTGCCACTGTGTAGATGTGGTGTTAACCAATGTTTTGGACTTGTCTCAGCAAGTCATGGAAGCCTCTCATCTGTTCCGTAAAAAATCGCCCTCCCGGGACATGACGCC
The DNA here is from genome assembly GCF_002891405.2 of Cryptotermes secundus. NCBI lineage: Eukaryota > Metazoa > Arthropoda > Insecta > Blattodea > Kalotermitidae > Cryptotermes > Cryptotermes secundus. The sequence goes on along the minus strand of NW_019729902.1, from coordinate 1,340,744 downwards.
AGATCCACAAGGCTACATGGGCCATGACTGACCCACATAGCAACCCCCCAGCTTAAGGGTTAATGCCCTCCCATTAACCTTGCCTTTCTCCCCCCCCACACAATATCCTATACAAAACCCTGCTCCTGTCCCAGACCCATCCCTTCTCCCTCTCCACTGATTTCCCATATAGACCTGTCCCTTCTTCCAACATTAGTCTGCTTGCACCTGTTCTCACTGTCTCATCGCTTTCGGATTTTCTTATTTTTCCTTCTACCCTGAAGATGGAGGCGATACGTTCCTACGAAACGTCGGTTAGCACCACATCTGCATGGTGCCACAAGCGGCCTCTGTAGTCTAGAGGTAAAGTTCCCACCTCATGACTCGTGGTACGCAGGTTCAAATACCCGGCAGAGGTCGTCGAATTTTTAAGGGCGGAAAAATTCAGGGAACAAGTCCTCCGGGAGGGACTTTAAGCTGTGTGTCCCATGTTGTAACTTTACGGCACGTAAAAGAACCTCATATCCCCAAAGGGGATCGCTGAGCCAAATTCCAGGACGTTTCCCGCCCAACAATAG
>NW_019729902.1:1322772-1338425 GCF_002891405.2 Cryptotermes secundus | reverse complement strand
TGATTCTCTTTCCATCCTAGTTCTTTTGTCTTCATGTACATCAAATCATAACATCCTGTTCTTTGAAATTCTATAATCTCATTACATATCTTCTCAAGATATTCCTTTTTGGCCCTGTCCGTGGCTCTTTTCAATTCATTCCTCAGTCTCCTGTATTTCCTCCTGCCTTCTTCATTGTTGACATTCTTCCATTTCCTTCGCTCCTCAATTTTACTCATCATCTCCTGTGTAACCCATGGTTTTCTTGCTATCTTCTCAACTTTACCAACCAAATCACTGATAGTATCTAACATGCATTCTTTAATATTGTTCCACTGCACTTCAGCATTTCCGCTTTCACCTTCAATTGCACCGAGTTTCTCTTCTAGGGTCTCCTGCGTGCTTTGTCTTTGAGCATATAACTTCTCTAAATCCCATCTACGTCTGCGCTTTTGGAATCTTATAATTTTCTTCAACCTGGTTCGAAACTTGGCAACAAGTAAGTTGTGGTTAGAGTCAATATCTGGCCCAGGCAGAATCTTCACATCCTTCACACTGTTTCTGAATCAATGTTTCACAAGGATGTAGTCCAGCTGCTGTCGCCTCCAATCCCCAGGTTCCTTCCATGTGTAAATTCTTCTCTTTGGCTTCTTGAACCAAGTGTTGGTAACAATCAGTCCATTTCTTTCACAAAAGTCAATAAGCATTTGACCCCTGTGATTCCGTCTTCCTAGTCCATGTGATCCAACAATATTCTGATACGATTCATCTCCAACAGTGGTATTCCAGTCTCCTAATATGATGCTGTTTTGTGTCACCTCTTCCATCTTCCTGAAGAACTTCTTCAGTTGTGTCATACACTTTTTCCACTTCATCATTTTCATACTCTGATGTTGGCATGTACACTTGCATAATCAGTATATCTACCGGTTCCACCTTTAACTTCAGAGCAATAATTCTGTCATTACAAGCAATCTTCTTAACAACACTCCTCACTACACTTTTATGCACCACTATTGCAACACCTCTTTCAGCCCATTCACCTCCAGAATAATACACTGTATAATCATCACTTCTTATTTCACCTTGTCCTTTCCACCTCACTTCGCTGACACCTAGAACAGACACCTCATTCTTCTGCATTTCTGTTTTCAAATTCTCCAGTTTCCCTGCTTGATTCAACGTCCTTACATCCCATGTTCCAATCTTGTAGCCATGATGTTTCTTCTGGTCTTCTCACTTTTTCTTGTTGTAGCGCCTGCATGACATTTCCTCTAGAAACACTCCCCCCTGGAGATCCAATTGGGGGAGTAGTTTACCTCCGGATTGTTTTGTCTCCAGAGGAAACATCTCACATACATGGTATATCTGTTTTTGGAAAGAGACTATCCAGAAAAAGTGATAATGTGGTAGTTTTTCCATTTGCTTTCCACATTGCACAACAGCAGCCGTTCAAACCACTCTGGTCACGCCTGTTGCTATATGAACTTGAACCATCTCGAGAATCATTTGCTTTGTGCTTCAAGTCGCTACTGATGACGCTGCTTCCAGCATCGGTTTTTGGTGTCTCTCTTCGTCTGATGCCTACCCTTTGACCTGTCCAGCAAGGAAGGCCCTGCCAGTAGCTACGCTACCGCTGGTATAGCTCTCAGGGTCCTTGGCATACTCAAACCCCCTCACCACGATAAGGTGGAGACACCAACGAGAGGGGCCACATCCCATAAGACTGCTTTCTTCATAGTCACCGCCGTAGAAACCTCAAATCTTACAATGGGACTATACTTCCATTGCCTCATTTCATAACAGCACGGTGTTTAATTAATTAAGTGCAGAAAGAACTTTATCTTTTTTACCTTTGTGCATCTGTGTGTCTGGAGTAGTTCATTCTGTTTGATAAATTTCTGTTTTATTAATATTGTAGCACCCTGCTGTACACCATTTAATATCAAATGTTGCTGGTTCCACCATATCAAATGCAAGACATTTTCTATAAAACTTATTAAAGGTTATTCAGTTTAAAAGTTTTGCACACTGTACAATTTCTAACTTTTTAAAAGTTGTGCACTACCTGTTTCAGACATTATGGTCATCATTAGGTGTTTAAAATTATAGTTGAGGAAACTACTGTGCTTCTGTTATCGTAGCTATAGTTATTAATCTTTTAATGTATGGTCCCCTCTGTGTGGAATTATAAAAGAGAAATATAGCACAACACAGCAGGAAGAACAGCCCATCACTTGGAATACACATGTGCATAGATGGGACCATACATTAAAAAATTAATAACTGAAGCCTTGACAACAGAAGCACAGCAGTTTCCTCAACTATAATTTTAAACACCTGATGATGACCATACTGATTGAAACATCTGGTGAAAACTCTTGAAAGTTATTTATAGAAAGACGTGTTGCACGTGAGACTATGAAACCAGTAACATTCGATACTTCAAGTTTCTTGGCTGATCAGTACTTTGAATTAAAGGCTGGCACAGAGGCCTACAGTTAGGTAGACTCAGACCAGACATAAATCTTGGTGGTTCCAAGACGGTAATAATTTTGTCTACAGAAAGGAACTGACAGAATCCAAAACTAAAAGCTACAGTTATGAAAGGTATACAAGATAGCATCATCTCAGAGGTTATATAATAAATGAAACAGAAAGGCACAGGAAAGAGAAATTCATGATTATTTTAGTAGCATGCATGGTATTATTATGAGGCATGTTTCACAAAGAATGAATAAAGGAAAATTAATTGATTCACAGATTTATTGTATTATTTAAAATCTACCAGTATGCCATTTTGCCATCTCCAATAATGAAAAGGAAGATTTGTCATAATGAGGAGGATCCATGAAATATGGAATGCCTGTCATATAAATGCTAGTTAATATAACTACGAATCTTTTTGAGCTCATAGTTTGTTTTCAGTAAAACAAGCCATATTGTCGTGTGTATGGGGGTATGTCCAAAAAACATAAAAATTAGAATATACAAAACTATAATTTTGCCCGTGGTTCTGTATGGGTGTGAAACTTGGTCTCTGACATTAAGGGAGGAACATAGACTGAGGGTGTTTGAGAACAGGGTGTTGAGAAGAATATTTGAACTGAAGAGAGATGAAGTGACAGGAGGTTGGAGAAAACTGCATAACGAGGAGCTTCATAACTTTTACTCTTCTCCAAGTATAATTAGAATGATCAAGTCAAGGAGGATGAGGTGGGCAGGGCATGTAGCACAGATGGAGGAGATGAGGAATGCATATAGGATATTGGTGGGAAAGCCAGAAGGAATGAGACCACTGGGAAAACCAAGGCGTAGGTGGGTGGACAATATTAAAATGGATCTTAGAGAGATAGGATGGGATGGTATGGATTGGATTGATCTGGCTCAGGATAAGGACCAGTGGAGGACTCTTGTGAACACGATAATGAACCTCTGGGTTCCATAAAATGCTGGGAAATTCTTGAGTAGCTGCAGAATTGGCAGCTCCTCAAGAAGGGCTCAGCTCCATAAGTAAGTAAGTAAGTAAGTAAGTAAGTGTGTGACGAAAATAATGGGTTTTAGTTCAGATGACTGGATTTATTGGCACTTCATTTACAATCTCTTTTAATTACAATTAATACAGTGCTATCTCTGATTTACACAATTTACAGTTAACTGTTGACCACACACTAGGATTCCACTAGTCTCCTAGCAAGGGATCTGAACACAGAAACTAGCACTTGAAATCGCTATGACGTTTTCTTACCATTTCTTGTTCAGTCCAGTTGCACTGACCATGCGACACCCTCTGTCGGCTAAAGGTGGCACTAACTTCGCAGACAAGCGGCAGTCACTCGGTCAGTATAGTTTGCCTGCGACTCATCCACAGAGTTTTTTTTTTTTTTAGTCACCCTTAATCTCGGAACTCGACTAAAAACTCTCCCTAGCAGCTGCCTCGTGAGGATAATTGAGGAGCTATTTCAAGGAAATGGTGGCTCCAGTCTAGAAAACCGAGATTAACGGCTATGGGGATCCATTGCACTGACCACGCGACACCCTCTATCCACAAAAGTTGTCACTAACTTCACCAGAAATTTCATGAAAAAGTGTTATGATGGAATAATGTTTATTATTACCATAAGTTAGTGAGTACAACAGATTGATACAGTGGCAACATTTGTTGCAGGTCACAGGGCTAATACAATTATATCAACTTGAACCCAGTTTCAGCTCTCACTATGACTTCCACAGTTTGAATACCTGCTGAGGTAACTAAGTAGGCCTACCTTATCACAGTTACATAGAACAATAGAACTGTTCTAACGTAATTTAGTGTTCAAAGGATGTTTCACGTTCATCATCATCATCATCATCATCTATGTGCAGGGCTCCTTACCTAATGATACACCATATTAGCAACTTCTTTCATAGAAACAAAGGTACAAATAGATGTATTTTCTTTGGAAGCTAGGAAAGATGCCCCTTCCTCCTCATCAATTCTGAATACTGGCACCTTTATTTCTGCAATAAAGTCACTATCTTCATGCTTGTAAACACAATGTAAACAGTGACAGCAGTATCATTACGTACATTTTGCTTTACCCTGTAAATGGTCTGATGCTTCTTATGGTATGAGTTTTCAAATCTACACTGTGACTCTTTTGACCGCTTTTGACACCATCTTTTTTTAAAAAAAGGATAGAAAGACAGTAACAATATAACCATAGTGAAGATTTGCCAGAAACTAGTTATATGAACATAAAGGCTACTTTCCTGCCATATATGGGTGACAAGTGATATTCAAAACCTGTTACAGGTGAGACACATAGTTGCCAAGTATGGACTTCCATAACCTGTCATGAGCCTCACCTGACAATTCCACACAACAGGTTATATGGCAAAAAACAATATATTGTCTACCATTGAGATGCAACAGTGAATGCAACCCTGTGTGAACTTTTGCTAAAAAATGCAAATACAGCATTATTCAAGACATATTTAAAATTGAATTTGAGAAAAGCAGTTAATTAATGTAATAAAGTAATAAACTGCTGATATTGCTCCACATGACCACCACAAACTTTACAGTCATTTTAATATTTTAGAACTACTTTTGAAAGTGCTCTGTCCCCCATGATGACACCATGTATAGCTTATAAGTAATAATTAGGCTCACAATAATTGCTACCAATGATACCCATCATCATTATACAACAACAGTTAAAAGTTTATAATATTATACATGTGTTGTAATTTTATTGTGCTTATTTTGAATCTTATTAGTACAGTCTGCTTAATCAGGACCTTTCTAAAAGACATTGATCAATGTACAAATATTGTAGTGTGCTCATGCAGGGCAGATTTTGCTGACTGGACCAGCTCCACTACATCTCAGATCGGTAGTTCTCAGCCATTACTGCATGTCAGCGAGGGACAGTTTACTTTCTCTTCTTAAACGTGCTCAGAATATTAACAGTAAATCTATCCATTCATATTGCTGTCCTTTTAATGCGGTTCTTGAATAGCAATATCAGGAGTATATTACAGAATATGGAATACTAGGACATGTGAATAGGTTTTTTTTATAATATATGGCCAGCATATAGAGCAAGAACTACTGCAGTTGAATGGATGGATGGGTATATTTTTAGGTTTTGAGTCATATTCTTTTGTAAAATATAAAACAACGATGTTTGGAGGAGGGATTTAAAATATTTATTTTTATTTGAATGGATTTCACAAGTCTTCAACCAAGCACTCTCAAAGTTGTTGTTCCTGCTAAATACACAGCCGGAGCCATGGAGGCTAGATATTTTGCTCCACTGTCATCATCATCATCGTCATCATCATCATCATCATCATCATCTTTACCTTTGTTGCCTGTATCTTCTTCATCATCATCATCGTCCTTATCATCTTTACCGTTGTCATCTGAAATTAAATTATGCCTGTACATATTTCAGAACAAATGGTTAAATTAATTCTACATCATAAATTTAGAGCCTCAGAAGTCTTCAGATCACTGGTATTTTTTAATTTTGTTTTTGATAAGAGGTAGAGGTACACCTCTAAAAAGGCCTCTCTCAGTCTAATATAATCATATTCGTGTGTTATGCCCTGTGCAGATGGCCGTGGTTTTGGTAAATTCATCAAAACAGAATAATTGCTGCACTGATACTGGAGCAACTGCTGATACACAAAGCCTGCCTAGGAATTGTAAATGCAGTAAGTATTACAAAGACAAAACAACTCTGTCGAATGTGACTATTGAAGTTTTTACTACTTAAAAGCTTTTACATGTTTTGGTCCCTATAGACCATCATCAGAGGGACATTGATTCTTTTTTGGAAACTACTCTCACGGTGGGTGTTCTGAGTGTTAAAATACATATACATACAATATTTGTAATGCACAATATATACAAAATCCAACTTTTCCACAACTACACCAGCTTTCTTGGAATATTAAAGTTTTTAAAACTTTGTTATTTAAGTTAAAATTTATAAACCAAGTAGGTTCATGTCCCTTCTCCTGCCGTCTTTCTTGTTGGGGGCTGATCTTGTGCCGCCTGTCTCTCTTGAGAAGGGGATTCTTAGTATTGTCCTGTGTTGTTCGTGGCCTGCACGTGATGGTCTATAGGGACCGAAACATGTAAGGGTGTTAAGTTTTTAAGTACTATAAACTTCAATAGTCACACTGGATGGAGTTGTTTTGTCTTTGTAATTTGTTAGTGTGATGGACCAGAATGAGACAAATAAAATGCAGTAAGTATTCTTCTTAACATCCTTTTATTTAACTCAATATAGAAGATATAAACCTAGGTACCTACCATCATTTACATTACCATTGTCCTTGTCATCGCCATCGTCGTCCTTTGGCGCTTTGCCACCCTTCACAGTGCCACTCACAATTAATACGACAAGCAGAAGTACCCAGCACAATCTCATTATGCTGCTGGAATGGTACAGAATGATGGAATGTGATATGTTGTATGATATGTTTTAAAAAAGAAGGACATTAAAATATATACAGATATTTTTTGCAAGCATCTTTGTAGGATTTAAGGTTCTCACAGTGATTGTTATGAAGAGTTCTATCTTCTGGGATTCTTGCTTGGCTCATTCTTTTATCTTGAAGATGGAGGCGACGTGTTCCTCTGAAACGTCAGTTAACTTTCAACGGACTACATGGCGTCATATCCCAGAAGACAAAACTCTTCTTCATGAGAACAACAGGCTGCTTTGGAGGCTTAACTACAGAAATACATCAATCACCTGAAAGTTGTAAATACAATGTATGGTTTATAAAGTGTATGTTATAAAAGTTAAATGGTTTGTTCTAGTAAATTTTATTTTACTTGATGTTGGCTTATTTAACCACGATTTCAGCATTTCAAATTATGTATGGCGAATGGTAGGCTAATTAATGAAAAATGAATTGGAAGCAATGTGGAAGGAGGAGTTGTTGCCCAGTTTGAGGTATTTTGCCGGAATTTGCCTGGATGGACGGAGGAAATCCAGAAAAAATACTTCAGCGTAATTAGTCAAAATTCGACTCCCATCCAATTCCAAGTATGTAGCAGGAGTATTAGCCGCTAATACGGCGGCGTTCAGCCGGTCACGGTAGCCGAGCGGTCTAAGGCATGCATTGTCTTCGCTCGCTCGGAAGCCGGGATCGTGGGTTCGAATCCCACTCAGGGCATATATGTTTGTGTGCGTTTTTCTGTGTTTGTCTACAGGTAGAGGCCTTGCGACGAGCTGATCATTCGCCCAAGGAGTCCTACCGAATGTGTAAGATCGAGAAAAACCGAAGTGAACGAAGTTCACGGAGGTAGGCCTAGGCCCACTGGGGCTGTAGTGCCAAGGAAGAAATACTGCGGCGTTCAGGTAGTTCCATCACGGATGAGAAAATAATATTTTTACGTGTATTAGTGACTGTGAACCGGGTTTGGATTGATGATTAGATTTATTGGACATTCACAAGTCGCAAAAAAAAACTCTGTGGTTTTAGTCCGCAAGCGAACTATACCGACCGAGCGACCGCCGCATGTCGGCGAAGTTAGTGCCAGCTTTAGCGGATAGAGGGTGTCGCGTGGTCAGCGCAACGAATCCCCACGGTGGCCGTTAATTTCGGTTTTCTAGACCGGAGCCGCTATCTCCTTGAAATAGCTGTTCAATTATGCTTACGAGACTGAGTGTACCCCGTTCCAGACCCACTACTTCTCAGAAAATCTGGTAGCGCCGGAAATCGAACCCGGACCTCCGGATCTGTGGCTAGGAACTCAGACCACTAGACCACAGAGGCGGTCCCCTATCATTCACCGCCTAGCATTAGTTAATTTTGTGGATCTTGCCAATTGTAATTAATTACATAATAAAAGTAGCAGCAGTAGTATTGGTGGTGGTGGTGGAGGTGGCCGCGGTGGCGGCGGCGAATTTCATATGAGAACCAGCCCGAACATTTGGCCTAGCAGTAACACTGACATATATTCGGGAAATGCTCAGTTCGAATCCCGGCCAGGGCTCATAAGCTGCCGATGCTAACGCGGATCCAAACACAGAGACCGGCAGCTGTGACTGAAGTCCCGTCTTTCCAGACAAATTCCAGGATGGTATATCGATTAGGCCACAACCGCTTCCTTCAAAATCCTTTCGATTTATCCATCATCCTACCGCACGGCGCTACATAGTCGAGATATGGAACGCGTCATTAAAATTTACAATTGCATGAAAATCCGGGTCAACTTAGGTGTGCAGTAATACGATAAAGTGAAGGGCTCGCCAGCGGGACCGGTAATGAATGAGATGGATCTTGGTAAAGGACACTTTTTTTTTCCATTGGCGCTACAGCCCTCATTTGGGCCTAGGCCTACCTCCATGAAACTCTCCGTTTCACTTCGGTTTAGTGGATCTTAGACATACGGTAGGACTCCTTGGGCGGGTGATCAGCTCGTCGCAAGGCATCTACCTGTACACAAACACAGAAAAACGCACACAAACATCCATGCCCTGAGTGGGATTCGAACCCACGATCCCGGTTTCCAAGCGAGCGAAGACTGTACATGCCAAAGCGCACTTGTACCATTCTCTAATTACACATGCGCATTTAAATTAATGTAACGGGTAAGTTTTAAAGCGGCAAGTTTTTAAAATTATAGACCTAATTCAGGAAAGTATATTTCTAGGATATTCACAGCATATTCGTGCTCACCCATATTCGGAATGTAGGCCTACTATGCAGAGTCTTAACTTAATGCACTGTTTATTGCAACAACAAATGACAAATGGGTCACCTTTCTGCATTATTTTAAGAATTCTGGGCCCGCTTGGCTTGGTGTCAACGGGCCTCAGTCAAGGTGCCGTTGAGTTTAAATAGAGTTTTACACCCCCTTCTCTTGTAATTAGGCTGATGGTGAGATATCTTACTTTTTAAGAACGAAGTGGTAATTATGAAGTTCTAGCCAATTTTCTCACTTCTTTAGAAAGTACGTATATGCTTGTATCATCGCTGGAAAACAATTCTGAAGGTTTCTGATTATTGTAAACTTATGTTATTTAGCATCACAGTAGATGTTGCCATATCCGGCACTTCGGGATGAGAGGGTTTCCGGATGTCGTAATTATCCGGTTAATAGATCGTTAGACCTAATGTGTATCTTAGTGTACTTAGCCACCTTTCGGGCATGTCTAACCGTTTAATTTGCTACTTTATATCCTGTCCTCCTTTCCCTGACACTTTTCCTATTATACTACGTAGGTAACATGGTGTATATATAATCCAAAAGAAACCAGTATTTCACTCTTTTATTCAACTTAGTCAATTTCCGGTTACTATAGATTTCCAGGTCTTTACTGACGAGTATTGCAGCTTTTACTGTACTCGGTTTCTGTAGCTATGAAACCTACATATTTCCTTAGATGGCGTACATAATAATTTTACGAGTATTATTAACAGTAACAGACACATCTCTTTCTGTTTTCCATTATTTATCATTTTCAATTTCTTTTCTTTATTTATGACGGCCTCTGTGGCCTAGTGGTCAGATTTCCTGGCTACAGATCCAGAGGTCCGGGTTCGATTCCCGGCGCTACCAGATTTTCTGAGAAGTAGTTGTTGTGGAGCGAAGTCCACTCAGCCTCATGAGGATAATTGAGGAGCTATTTGAAGGAAATAGCGGCTCCGGTCTAGAAAACCGAAATTAACGGCCGTGGGGATCCGTTGCGCTGAGGACGCGACATCCTCTATCCGCTAAAGTTGGCACTAACATCGCCGACAAGCGGCGGTCGCTCAATCGGCATAGTTCGCTAGCGGACTACAGGCCACGGAGTTTGTTTTTGTTTATGTTACTATTGAAAATTAGCTTTGAGAAAATAAGAAGTAGTAATCACGTTTGCTCGCCCCGTCGTCTAGTGTTTTGAAGAGGGCACAGTGTTTCGGAAGGTGGGCATGTTTCCATCTGCAGTTAGAAAGGCGGGGAATTATCTGCTCGCCGATCACAGTGTCCGCGGGGTCTTCGCTCGCTCGAACACTGGTATCGTGGGTTCGAATCCCGCTCAAGGCTGCGTTTATTCTGTGTTTGTGCTGTTATATGTGCAGGTAGCGGTCTTGCGACGGCCTGATCCCCCGTCCAAGGATTCCTACCGACTCTGTACAGATTAAGAAACTGAAGAAGCTGCCAAGGTCCACTAAGGGCTGCAGATAGTTACCTACTTAGTTGGTCCGCTAGAAAGAGTTAATCTAATTGCCAGTGTTCTGTTAGGAATACACGAAAGTGGCAGATCGAAGAGTACCATGACAGACACGCTGGTGTTGCTTGACTTCAACACTCGTCACGTTGCCTATCGTGCGCATGTCCAGTCGCGAGTTGTGCATCTTTGGTGTGACTTTCTGCAGCTGCAAGAGCTTTATTGCAGGCGATTGTGTGGGGCGGATAAGTAGAGGTTGGAGGCCGTTGGCGATGAGAATAGTATCGAAATGTGTAATTGCATTTGTCTCTTGTGACCAGAATAGATGAACCTCGCCTACATATTTGTAGCAGTACCTCACGGTTGGCCGTGCGACATGTAATTAGCGACAAGATGCAAGCCAACTCTACGTGGGTCATCCGCAAACTGTAGGTGGGGGTGCGTTACTAGTTTGTTTAATGACGCTTCCGTAACTGTACAGACAAAGAGGTTCCCACTCTCTTCTTCTGCGACACACAGATGTGAATTACATAACGAGAATAAGTTTAAATTACGAAATTTTCACGACGCGCGAATATGTCACGAAACTGCATTCACGAATAATGCAATGCTGAAACCTACAAATTTCCCCAACTATTCATTCTTTAATCATTTGCATGTCTGTCAGAGACTGAAATTTTTTTTCTCCCCCCCTTGGCACTACAGCCCCAGTGAACCTAGGCCTACCTCCATGAACTTCTCCGTTCACAGAGACTGAAATATACGTAGCTATAATTTTACCTTAGTTTTGTGTGGATGTGAAACCTAGTCTCTTACATTAAGGGGAGTTTGGTAACAAAATACTGACGATAGTCTGCCTTGATGCTCCAGCTTCATCGAGCTGAGTCAGTTCTTAAAAAGCTCTAGTGACACTCGCTGAGATACACGAGTAATGGCTCACTCTTATGGAATCCGAAAATGCATTGCCATATTCACAAGAGCCCTATTAGTCTCATATGCTCGTGCCAATCCGTGTCGACAATTCTGAAGTATAATATATACATAGACTTATTTCCTCGTGTTCTTTTAAATATAAATAATATGAAAATTTCTCGTCAGACAGGGCGTCCAACAAAAACAAGATCATAACTGTCAAACAGTAATAAATATGGGGCTCGACACCAAGACTTACTGACTGACTCACCGTCGGTTGCAATGTGACTTTGACTTTGACAATCTTGTATTTAAGCATAACAATGGGCTTGAATATGCAAAGGGTGAGCCACTGCAATGTAAACAACCGAAGAAGGGTATATTGCTTAAACAAGTGGACGAAGCCCCTTATAAGGTTGAATTAGGAGTTTTATATAATTACAAACTTTAATGATTTTTAACTCATAACATGTAACAGTTGAGTGCACTTGTAACATTTTAATTACGAAATGTTCAGTTACGCGCGTGTGCAATGGACAATACTCAGTGTAGTGTAACAGGTTTGGCATAATGGGACACCTGAGGATGGCCGTTTGGGGCCGAAACATGTGTTAATAGCAAAAGTAAATGCGAATGAAGAAATAAATAGTTGCATTATTGACGGAAAATTATATGTAAACAAGGTTGAATCTAACAGGGTTTATCTAGGCTGAGAAGGATCCAAACTCTTGGTGCAGATTTTCCATAAAAATAAAAAAGTAAAGCTATCCCTGTAACAGGCTGTGGAGGCCCATGGGGTTGTGAGATGCTGAGGTTCCCACATTTTGTAGACAATCGGCTCATAGATGGCGACAAGGTTGTCAGCCCTACGCGCTGGCCGCCCTTTACCCCCAAGAATACTCCAAGAATATTCCTAATACTCATTTCTGTTAGAGGCTGAGTCGACCCCAGGGCCATAGTGAGGCTGGAAGGATTAGGTCAATTGAAAAAATCCAATGACCTCATCGGGACTTGAACTCGCGACCTTCCGGCTGGTAGCATAGTACCTCAACCAACATAATTGTAATTGGTTTAAGTTATTTTGAAGATGAAACATTCAAACGGACGTATTTTTAAGTATCTTCAATACCCTTTTACTCTTCGCATCAAGTGCAAATAAAGAACATTTTTAACGTAGAAAGTCCAAGCCTTTCTCACACAAATAAAGCGATCTTATTTACACATGATTAAGTTTTCCTTAGAAAGCTGATAGTCGTTCAGACGTCAAAAATGTTCCCAAATTTTATAGAAGATTAATCAGCGTCTTCATTAATGCCCGTCCTGGTGTCCTTTCCTGAATACCTTAAATTCAGTTCACTCCTTCATATCAATACTCTGTTTCCATGCGAGTCATTTAATTAGTATACTTTCCCATAGACACGTAAGTTTCCTTACTCGCCTCTAATTATATGGGGTTTGAATGTAAGTACCTTACGTACTATTAGTCCTCATGCATACTACATTCCAGGCCAATCTTCCTTGATCTAATTACCGTATTGTTATTAGATAACTAACTCATGGAGCTGAGCCCTCCACGAGAAGCTGTCACTTGTGCAGCTACTCAAGAACTTCCCAACATTATGGAACCCGAAGGTTCATTACCGTGTTCACCAGAGCCATCCACTGGTCCCTATTTTGAGCCACATCAATCCAGTCGATACTACCCCATCCTATCTCTCTAAGATCCATTTTAATATTATTCACCCATCTATATCTTGGTCTTCCTAATGGTCTCTTTCCTTCTGGCTTTCCAACCAACATCCTATTTGCATTCGTCTTCTTCGCATTCGTGCTACATGCCCTGCTCATTTCATCCTCCTTGTCTTGTTATACTTGGTGAAGACCACAAGTTATGAAACTCCTCATTTCTTATCTTAGGTCTTTGTCCAAAGAATTTGTCCAGGTCCGAGGCCCTTTGTGACATTTCATAACAAGCTTTCTTTTTACGCTGAGTCGTTAACCCCACGCCCAACCCCCAATGTGAAGGACAACCGGCGGTCTGCGGCTGCTTATTCAATGTTTTTTCCCCCCCCTTGGCACTACAGCCCCAGTGGGCCTAGGCCTACCTCCATTAACTTCTCCGTTCACTTCGGTTTTTCTAGATCTTACACATTCGGTAGGATTCCTTGGGCACACACACAAACTAAACATCCATGCCCTGAGTGGGATTCGAACCCACGATCCCGGTTTTCAAGCGAACGAAGACAGTACATGCCTTAGACCGCTCGGCTACCGTGACCGGCGCTTATTCAATATACTACTACTATTATTCAGCTACCCTTCATATCTGGAGGCCTTTTCCTCCGCCCGTAACTTAAGGAGGCGTCATGTCGTGGTAGATTAGAGAAAGGGTAGAAATTAGATGCATGGATTTTGCTACAAGTACCCGATTCTACCGAGCTTGTGAGTGTGGCGGTAATGCTGTCTGTTTGAGAGTTGCGTGCTTCGAATCTCGGTCAGATTACCGGGTATTCCCATTCAGGATTTTTCGTGGTTTAGTTCAGTCTCTCCAGGTAATTTTGGGATAATATTCTGAAATAGGGCACTGCCGCCTCTCCCCAACTCCAAACCAGTTAGCCCTCCTTGATCAGTTTCTCATCTCGGTTTACCCTATATGACGTCTACAGGAAACACTACCGTTAAAAGTAATGTATTACATGTGCTCATGTCGGCTTGGAATCATTCTGGAATTTCTAAAAAATATAAACAGATGTATGTACAATGCTTAGAAGATGCGGTGATAATGATATTAAAAGGGCCTCAGAGAAGTGGGGTGTAAGGACTAGGCTGAGCTTTTTCAGGATATGGCCCAATTACAGGCTTTCATAAACACTGATCGATTTTCGGGTTCCAGAAACACAGAGAGCCGGTCACGGTAGCCGAGCGGTCTAAGACATGTACTGTCTTCGTTCGCTTGGAAACCGGGATCGTGGGTTCGAATCCCACTCAGGCATGGATGTTTAGTTTGTGTGTGTGTGCGTTTTTCTGTGTTTGTGTACAGGTAGAGGCCTTGCGACGAGCTGATCACCCGCCCAAGGAGTCCTACCCAGTGTGTAAGATGTAGAAAAACCGAAGTGAACGGAGAAGTTCATGGAGGTATGCCTAGGCCCACTGGGGCAATAGTGCCAAGAAAAAAAGAAAAACATAGAATATCTCGACCAGCTTTGCACATGAAATTGATTAGTATAAACTGTAATGTACCTGGATGTAGGCAACTTGAATGTGATACTAACTTCGTCACCAGTAGCAGTAATAGTAGTAGTAGTAGTAGTAGTAGTAGTAGTAGTAGTAGTAATAATAATAATAATATGCAATGTTTCGTGCTAAGTCTGAACTGTTATTCGCTTCATGAATCCCATACAATCAGAGGGCAACGAAAAATAAATTATTTCCTTCTCGTAAGTGAGAGGGCCCGGCCCTCGGGACGACGGGGCAGATATACACGCGAAGCACTGTGCACTTGAAATGGAATCACAGGTGACTTACCTGTTCTGTTTTTAACCTCACTCTCTAATGTTCCCCACTTCAACTGACCACGGAGTCGTCTTTAATTTGCAAATTGTCACCAAGTGCCACCTCAGGTATAACAACGCATGCGCTCTTCGTTACCTTATGGTTTACGATCTCGTGCCATAGTTTGTGGTTTATCATGAACTGGATCTAAGAATGCTTCTTTCTTATGTTCTAATCTGTTGATATATGTATATATACAATAGACTTAACGTACTTCGTCGGAGCCTGCGTAAGCCTAAATGCCTCCTTAGGCAACGAGAAATTTCGCTCCCTTCTTCAGTTAAAAAAAAGGATCAACTATCTCAAAACTTCGTCACAATTAAAACATCGAATTTCCCAGCAACTATGATGAAAGCCATCCTTTGTGTCTTAATCATTAAAATCGTTTTATGTGCTGTGAAATATAACATAGGTTACTGTCAATTACTGAACACGATATGAATAAAAGAGCAACAGAAATTAATATTAATTTAATTAACAGCCATTATTAAGAGAATTTGTAAAACGTGGCTCAAGTGAAATGGATATATATATATATATATA
>NW_019729902.1:1313784-1322550 GCF_002891405.2 Cryptotermes secundus | reverse complement strand
ATATCAGAGAAATTCAGGAATGAAAATGACGTTACATACGAGGTTGATGCATTTGTGCATGTCGTACTAAGCAAGGTATAAAAACAGTTGCTTTATGAGGAATTAGTTCGTACCATTGAATATTTGACGCAATAGACAAGGTGTCGTAGAAACCGATGTTGCTATAACCAAGTTTTACTGTATATATAGTGACGAATGAATCTGAATGATGCTTTATGTTCTTTTCTTATCACTAAAATTTCCGCTGTAACGGTTTGTTCCATTGCAAAACTGTGATGAGACTTATGATGTCGTGTTGTGAAGTAATGGAGCAAGCTGTCTGGAATGACCTGTTTAGCGGATTTCTAGCTGTTACATTCTGACAGACACACATGCTGAAGGTAATAGGCGTTTTTGTTGCGAATTTTTCTTTTGAAAATGCCAATAATTCTATTTGTGGTAGTGTCCCATTCCAGTCTGATCCTATCATCGAAACCATTATTTAGATTAGGTTGGCACTGCTGCGTTGCTCTCTGTTACGTGATTCTTCCGGGCTTCTTAAAAGCATTTCAAGATAATTGTTTCTCCAACGTCCAACCTAGGTGTTTAGGGTCACCTCAGACTCAGTGTTCTAGAAATGTTCTAGAATTTGTGAAATCTTTGACCCGCAGAATATATGCAGCAGGCCCTCAATAAAAGAGAATGTCGGACAGTTTTAATACCCACGTTATAAGTGAAATTGACATTTGTGTAATTTTGGGATCCCTTTTGTTATGCATGCATTATTTATGCAGGGACTAAAATATGTACCTATGATGGAATTTAAGGTATTGTCCCGTTTACGGGTGACCAAAGACGGGGTTCGGATTTGTAATTGGATTTATTGGATATTTACAGGTCGTAGCTACAAATAATTATAACATTGTTACTGGCTTTCACACTACCAAACACTCCTCGCTAATCTCTTCTATCTATCTCCACTAGTCTTAAAGTATTAATAACACAGGAAATATAAACGTCTCCCTAAATCACACACTCCCGATATCACTGCACTCTAGCACATATAAAGTCTTCAAATCTCAGGTTATATCTTCGCAGGCTCACTCCTTGTACTCTACATCACTTCTTCAGCTTACTGCTTACTTGTTGTCCTCCTCCACGTTACTGCTATTCTCTTGTTTTCGTGCTTCTACCACTAATACTCACGCGTAACTGCTCTGAATTCTCCTAGACTCTTACTTCTACAGCCGCGGAACGGACATGCATCACAAGAAACACATGTCACGTGATCACTACCTACTCTTGTGTGACGTCACCGAGGACATGGAAAACACAACTTTGTCTATTTAGGCGTGAAGTTGACCACTCACCTCCAACCAGTGCGGAGGTCAAGAAAATGTGGATCGATACATCCACTTCCCCTTATGTCTTCATGGCGTAACGCTTAATTAGTTAAGCACAGGGACTTTACCTTACCTTAGTTTCTCTTTGTTTAAACATGTACTCAGTAATATAGGGGTTACATACGCTACAAAATCCAATTATTACGAATTTGCCGTACCTGGATTACATATGTGAACGTTGCTATTGCCCCCTTTAACGATTCTGCAATGTCACTGTACCATCTAAAACCAATTTTTGGCCCCAGGTAAATTGGCGGAATTTAACATAGAGTTAATAAATTACCGCCTGGACGAAATGGCTGCTTCCACTGATCAGGCAAATTTTCCTTATTCCAAAGAGAATTAATTAGATTGTGGATCTTAGAACATAATATTTCACCTCCTGCTTGAATAAGTTCTGTTGGAATTTGATAACTACCTGCCGATTTATACCTTTTTACTTTTGCAATAGCAATTTCAACCTCAAAAGGGCTAGGATCAGGTACTAATGGCTCAGCTGTGTCTATTTCTGTCTGCCTAACATCACTGACCCTATGTAGTACACTGAATAACTGAGAGTAGTTCCTCCACCTTTTCAAAATGTTGTGGGAATCTGCAAGCAGATCACCATTCTCATCCTTCACTAAGTTACTTCTAGGTTGGTAACCCCTCTTAAAAGTCATTTATTCCTCTATACACTCCTCAAATGTTCTTGTTCTTACTGTTCATTGCAACCTCATCAAATTTGTCTTTCAGATATTCCCTCTTTTTGTTCCTGAAATGCCTGCTGGTTTCATGTCATGTCTATTTCACTTGGATCCTGTAACCAATGCAATTTGGCTTGTTTCCTATGGTTTAATAATTTTTAGCATCCTTCACTGAACCATGGTTTATGCTTCTTCAGTTCATAATAACCTATGCTCTCCTTGGCAGAAATTTTGATATTCTAGCAAATTTGATTTGTTTCATTCTGGTCTGTCACACTACAATTACAAAGACAAAAATAACACCGTCCAGTGTGACTATTTAAGTTTTATCACTTGAAACTCATCACCCTTACATGTTTCGATCCCTACGGATCATCCTCAGGGGGCATCAATATTTTTTCCGGAAACTACTATTACAATAGGTGTTAAATTATATACATACACATATAATGTCTAAAATACACAATGTTCAACTTTTGACAGTCGCAGCAGCCTTCCTGGTATTAATCTTAACAAAATTTTTAAGAAACTTTAAAAATTTTAATACCAGGAAGGCTGCTGTGACTGTCAAAAGTTGTGTACATTGTGTATTTCAGACATTATATGTGTATGTATATAATTTAACACCTATTGTAATAGTAGTTTCCGGAAAAAGTATTGATGCCCTCTGAGGATGACCCGTAGGGATCGAAACATGTAAGGGTGATGAGTTTCAAGTGATAAAACTTAAATAGTCACACTGGATGGTGTTATTTTTGTCTTTGTTCTCTCTAATAGTTTCCCAAGCTTTATTAACATCCACCTCAGTGTATGAGTTTTCCAAAGCTGCGAATCTGTTTGAGATTTCAACATGATACTGCTCCTTACCCTCTACCTCTTTTAATTTCTTGAGATTGAACCTCTCCATATGAACTCTGTGCGTTTTTTGCTTACTCACTGCTAGTCTTTACCTAACCTTTGCCACCACCAGGTAGTTGTCAGTATCACCATCTGCAGCCCTGAATAATCGGACATCAAGTATACTTGTGTGCCGTCTCCTGTCTATCAAAATATGGTCAATTTGATTCTGTATCTTCCCATCAGGAGGTGTCCAAGTACATTTATGAATGTTAACATGTGGGAACATTGTACTTTTGACGATAAGATTTTTTGATGTGGTAAAGTTTACTACTCTAACTCCATTATCATTACTAATTTCATGCAAACTTTCATTCCCAATCGTTGGTATGAAAATATCTTCCCCACCTACTTCGGCACTGAAATCTCCTAACAAAATTTTCGTATGGTACTTTGGGAATTTATCAAATACATATTCTAGTTCTTCATAAAACCTGTCCTTTAGATCATAAATTTTATTTTCTGTTGGGTCATGTACATTCAGAACGATGATATCACACCAGCGACCTCTTAGTATGTATTATGTATGACATCCTATCACTAATGAACTCTACTCTCTTAACTACTGACATGATTCTCTTTTGTATGAAAAAACCTGTACCTAATTCATGATTTTCATTACCATTTCCATAGAAAAATGTATATTCGCCTGCTGATTCAGTGCCACCTCTGCTCCGTCTCATCACCTGTACTCCCACTAAATCTAACTTCTATTTTGAGATTTCTTCTGCCACTGCCCTGAGCAAACCTGCCTTATACATACTTCTAACATTCCAATAGGTGGGTCCTTTGTCACCACAGCATGGCATGTCCTCAGGTTGCGGCTGGATGAGACATCCTCCAGATATGGAGGGTAGCTGCGAATATAATGAATAAGTAGTTGTGGACAGTCGACAAAGAGTGGTCCTTCAGCTTGGGGGTTGGGCATTGGGCTAACAACTACTCACCGTAAAAAAATAAGCTTGTTGCAAAAATCTTCAAGGAGCGTCAGACATGGATGGAAAAGTGCTTGTTAAATACTTTAAAATGTCATTAAAATTATACGTTCATTCCTTGTTGCAACATGTTTTGGCCACACATGCACTATGTCATAAAGACATATGCGGGAGTGGAGGTACAGCTCCACCAATTCTTGACCTCAGCATTAGATGGAGGCCACGCAGGCAACATCTTTAATTACTGGGGAGACCACTGCACTGTACACTTTGTCTTCTGTGCCCTTAGGCACATAGTTTTTGTTATTAGTTTCTTTCATAGAATACTTCCATTGTATCTTTCTGATGGCTATTTCAGTGTTTTTAGGTTGTTTACTTTGTTGTGTATGTTTTTAGTGCTGTCTTCCCTTATAAGGTGGTCAATAAATCCATTCATTAATCCATACCATCTATAGTCACCCCTAAATTGTGACAACAGCATAGGTGGTATCTTCTGGAAAATAACAGCACACACTCTAAGAGGCCCAAATACAAAACATCAATTTTTCTGAAAAGAGCTTAACCGTATTAAGCAAACGTATTAAAGATAAGCGGCGACACACACAGAGAGCGCCTACACTGAACAACACATGAACAGCGATAAAAACAAGAAGTAGCCGCTGCAGCACCGTAGATATAGGGCATGTACCCTGAATACATTTTAATTAAAAATTTTGAAAAAGGAAGAACAGAGATCTTATAGACATTTTAACTTGAATTAAAGTTTCAAAAAGTGCTAATTTAAAAATCAAATCGACATGTGTAGATTAACAAAGATTTTATACAATTAGAAAGACTGGTGATTTTAAATTTTAACAAGCAGTGTAACAGCTACGTGAGTGATACACACCTGATGATGGCCATTTAGGGCCAAAACATGTAGTGTGGAGGAGGAAAAAGAAGCAAAAACTACAATAAAATTGTTGCACTTAAGACGGTATTTGTCCATATATAGAGCTTAACCGATTTGGATTACATTTTAATCACAGAAGCAAAAGATGAAAACAGCATAGAATTTTAATTATGGAGACAACAAAGCCAAATAACAAGGCATTTTAATCGAAGAGGCAATAGAAACAAATAACAAAGCACACTGTTATGCCGCAATTTTTGAGACTGGAAATCAAAAGCATTGCCTAAACATTACGAGAGCGTTTCACAGTAAGTAGAGCAGCGATGGCCACACATAGGCTGTGGAATGCGGTCAACAAACATCGTAGTCAGCGAGATGCGTAATCGCTCCAATTTGTAAGTGGCATTTGTAAACCAGGCGTTTGTAAACCACTGGAGTACCACGAAATTACAAAATGCAAAGAGGGAGGCGCCATGGACTGCCCGCGAAGAGCTGATTTCAACCACTGGGGGACCCACCGCCCGAAATTGAGGATGAAGGGAGGAGTTAACCTCCCTCTCTGTTAGCTGCTGTACCAGCGATTTTAATAATATAAAAATGAGGAAAAAAACTCAATCAGGGATCAATCTAAAAACGTAATATTCAGCAATTAGCCGAAGGATCTGCTCAACATGGGTCCTACAAGTGGTGGTGCCCCTGCTTCTCTATCTCAAGTAAGTCATGTTCGCTCATACCAGCCATGCTGTTAAACTTTATGGTTGTTGGTAAAGTGTGTTTGTTAAATGCTGAAGCAATGTCCAGTGTGCCCAGCGAGACTTGGGGTAGAATACGAAAAATAATGTAACGAGTGAAGACCGAGGTTGCTAGTGTAGTAAATATGGTAGACGTTATATTGTGGGTTATGAATACTGGTAGTATTCGGAGCATGCATATTTGTTGTTCATAGTTGTGACTACTGATTTTTGTGATAAATATACTTAGGCTTCCAGTATATATAACTTTAGGGGCAGAATATTTTAAAGGTGAAGTATTAGGATAGAATAGTGTAGAATTCTGTAATGAGTAATAGGGGATAGAGAGAGGAAAAAGGGTTCACGTCAAACAATGAATATTTGAAGCAAAAACTAAGTCGAAACAGAGAGAGAGAGAGGGAGAGAGAGAGGCTCAAGTCCTACACCCCAGAAGGGAAGATCATGATGAGGTCATAGTGTAGTAACATAAAGACACTATGTAGTCCCGACTGAAAGTCGGCATTGTTAATACTGTAAAGATTATTATAAATTAAAGTGAGAATAGACCAGTGTACCTAGGGTAAGACAGAGATGGTGCATCGATAGTAATGAAGGAAGTGACAGTCTCAAGCCATCGGCTCTAGGTGAGAGATTAGGATGAAATTCAGAACTATTAATGAAATGATACCATGTGTAAACCGACAGCACGTTGGCATTTCTGTATTGAAAATAATAGTGTAAATAGATAGTGTAATTAGGGTAGGATCTACCCAGAGTATGATTCGCCCTCACAAACTCCACCCTTTTCCCAGTCCCGACAAAAGGCAGAATTGAGCCCAGGCAGCCAATGGCAGCCGGATGCAACTTGCAGTAAGGGTTATGAGAATCCTAGTTAGGGGTGAGAGACTAATAGTAGACAAGGGGATGCATTCCTGATAGAACTAGGAAAGAGTAATTTAGTAGTATTCCATTAGCCCCTTTCAGGCATAACAAAGTGGCGGCAGAGGTGGGGATTGGCCAACAAGAGGTCGCGGACAGAGAGAATTAGTAATTGTGTTTACCCACCCCTGCCATCGAAGTATTACCTATGGTAACGACGGTGGGACGAGTCAACGCAGGATTGACTGACGTAGTGGATGAATTAGCCAAAGAGAGATGGCAGCCGTAATGATTTAGTGTTTTAACCCACCCCCATCACTAAGACATAATAATTGGTGACAGCAGTGAGATATCCAATCCACCCCTGTCGCAGACGCATAACATATGGTGTGACAGTCGATGGGTAGAGGTGGGTCAGACCCGACACGCCCGCTCTACGCCATAACGAAGTGGTGCCAGTGATGGAGGGGCTGGCCAACAAAGAACGCTCACCTACCGCGCTACCGGCACTTAGTATTTTTATCAACCCCCTCATAAGATGTAATATATGGTGGCAGCTGTAAGCAATGAAGAAGGTCCAGAGCCAGGAGAATCCTAGCTGAGAGTAATTTAGTATTATTTCTGGAACCCCCCCTTACAACATAATGTGGTGGCAGCGGAGAGATACCTACACGCCCCCTGTCACCACGGCGTAACAAGTGGTGGCAGCGGTGGGATACCTACACGCCACCTGTCACCACGGCGTAACACACACATTAGAAAATATATTTGTGCCATGTCTTTGAACAAGTTTTTTACTTGGACATTTTTTAATTTATTAGCCACATTGTCTTATGAATTTGCCCTGCATTGTGGTAATGAGACATTAACACATACTATACTTTCTTTGTATTTATTTCTAGACAAACATCCTTAAAAATACTCAGTGCTCCTCATGACTGTTTTCACACAATAAATTAACATCATCAGCGTAGATCAGAAGGTGATTTTTGATATCCAGTTGCACTTCATTTTCTTGGACCTTCCTAATGTCACATTCTAAAGCAAAGTTTAAAACTAATGACAATAAACATCTTGACCACTGAGCTAAGTAACGTCAGAATAAACATGTTTAGACACAGTGTGTACTCCAAATTGTAGTATGCCTTTCCACCTGTTTACTAATGCCTGTGCAACTTTTTGATGGTATGAAACTACTAGTCTCTTGATAGTAGACCCTGAAGGTTTACTGTTGCTTATACTGCATTCTGCCATTGGAGAGAATCCTGCATAAATTACATCCATCTCCTATCCCAACAACTTAATTCACTAAGATGCATGTTTAATGTTATTCTGCCAAGTACGTAGCCTATATACAGTTATTTTAATAATTTCTGTTGCCCAGTAAAGTTGGTACTGTAAGTCTCAGTGAGTGTATGTCCATTTGTGTTCATGTGTATATCACCTTCATTATCAAAATATGTGTAGAAGTATATGTAATATAACCAAAAAGTTTGTGAACACTGAACTTTTCAGCTGCAGATTATGTAATTCTTGTGCCTGCCTTCAGACAGGGAAGACATGCAGAGATTCATGCTGGCATAAACATGCAGTCATGTTCAGAGATGAACACTGTCATATTTAGAGGGTGTGAAGTGGGTTTAGTGAATTTTGTTATTGCCAGAACCTGGAATGCCAGGAGGTTGCAATACGAACAGCAATCGGACATAAGGTTTTGTGTATGGCTGGGCAAGGTATTCACTCAAACTTACAACATAATCAGGCCAAACAACAGTTCTGGCAGTCAGTCACCCCACTTCCAACAACTGAAGCCTGCAGTTCAAATGGGATTTGTGGTGAACAAAGTGACACTGGAGCAGGGTCTTCCTTGAGAATTTGGTCTTCCACCACTAGTTATCACTGTATCCATGTTTCATACTCATGTACATCCAGGGCTGGTACAACAGGCCTATTTAACCCGTTGCCGTGGTTCGTCGTGTATGTTTCGTCAGGGATTTAAATCGTCTGGGGGGGTTCGACGTGTATGTTTCGTTCAGCTGCACACCTATGTTATAACGCCCATAATAATTGATGGTTTTGCTGTAGATTGTTAGATTTTTCGCTGGCCTGTTGTCAGTAGAACAGAGTATAAATAAGACACGACTTTATCTGTGCCAAGTCATCGTTACATATGCCTGTCTTGCAGCAAAGTTCCTGTGGTTCTGGCGAGCGGTTTCTAGCTGTACTGTTATGAAAGCGTGTTTACTTTGCTTTGAAGATATAAACAGAAGAGACGTGATGTTTACTGTTGTATATGATATCATATTACCCTGAGCTGGCCACATTGACACACTCAACTGAAATTCTTAGAATAGGGTTGTCCAG
>NW_019729902.1:1295362-1313260 GCF_002891405.2 Cryptotermes secundus | reverse complement strand
TTTAAGATCATTTTAGTGAAAGTTTCATGTTCCTATCTCATAGAATTTAAGAACAATGATGAATAAATAATTTTCGAGCAAAATTTAAATGGCCGGCTGAATATATTACCGCAGGAGCCGCGGCCGCGGAATTTAAATGACCACGTCAAAGGGTTAAGGCCACAGTCTGAAGGCCTCTATGTCAAACCCTATCCTACAACCAAAACAAAACTAAAACATAGTCTTGCCCTTATAGGCTTCCTTGACTATCAGGCTTGTACTGAAGTCTCCCTTATTGTCAATGAAGCAGGATATTTCATGCAGATTGCTCCAAGGGGAAGGCGATGCTTTAAATTATTGATAGCCAGCATATGATTCATCACAAGGTTAATTCTGGAAAAGCATAACATCAACAATACCACATGTAAAGATATTCTTTGCTGTTAATGAGAAGCTGACTGCCATAAACACCCTCATCTTGAAAATCTGGAAAACAGTGTTCCACCATGACAATGCAGTGATCTCATTTGCAACAGAGTGTGTGTCCAACATGGTATTACTGTGCTCTCCCTACCCTGCAGATCAAGCCCCTGTTGAGTCTTCATGAAAGGACATAGGATCCAGAAGGTCTTTTATATCCACTACCATGTGAAATTACATTATGCAGGTCTGTATATCTGAAAACAATAATATACTGGGAAGGAATAAAGACCTTGCTGAAAAATTTACAGTGATAATCAACATAAAACATACATAGCACGAAAAATAACATGTTAAAAATTGTAAACAGTTGTCACACAAAAAGCATTTATAGATATATGAATTGTAAACGGAAACTGTTACACTGCAACGCTAAAATAAAATTTAACAAAATCTGTCTGAAGGAGAAACTAGTACCAAAATATGCATACGTGAAAATAACAACAAACAACGAAGCGGCTAAGAAAACACAAATACAGGCCCAAACATTACGCATAAAAAATGAAATAAAATTTCTATATAAAAAGAAAGAACAATTAAACACACAACTCTATCACATTCACATACACAATGCAAACACATGGCAACGAACATGGAATAACATCGAACAATCAATAGAAGAAAAGTTACAACAAGATATAGAAAAAAACATATCTAAAACAACAATAAAAATTAAACAATATGAAGAAAACACAAAATATAGATATAACAAGCAAAAACATACAATACACGAGAGTAGTGAATCAAACAAATATACAATTTACACACGAAGAAACCCAGTTACTAAGTAAAGGCCTTAAATATAATCTACACAAGAATAAAAAATGGATTGAGACATTAGCCCTAGAAGCTGAGACAGCAGTAACCAACAATACCAAAGGGCAGTAAAACAAACACTGAAACAGTGTGATAACATCATACAAGACAAATGGAAATTTACAAATATGAACCCCACGGCCCCAAACCTACACGCCACAATAAAACTACACAAACTTAACACACCTATTAGACCAATAATAAACTGGAAGAACGCCCCAGCTTACGAAATGACAAGGAAATTAGCGAAAGTATTGCATGATTATCTGGAACTGCCAAACGCATACAATGTCAAAAACTCCTCCCAATTAATGATAGATTTACAAGCTATTAAACTTAACGAAAACATGCGATTATGTTCCTTTGACATTGAAAACATGTACACAAATACACCAAAAACTAACACCCTAAATATAATAAACACTATATTGGAAAAAAACCATGAAATAAATAAAGAAAGCCACAAAGAAATAATACACATGTTAAAAACAGTATTTGAACAAAATTATTTCCAAATTGACGAAGAATACTACAAACAAACAGATGGACTAGCTATGGGAGCCCCAACATCAGCTATAATAGCAGAAACATATATACAATATATNTGGAACACACACAAATATATCCTATTCTAGTAAAACAACAAATAGTGGCTTACTTTAGATATGTCAATGACATATTAATAATATATGATGAAAAAATAACAAACATGGGACATACACTCAAAGAAATCAATGAATTGCAACAAAATATAAAGTTCACCATTGAAAGAGAACAACAAGAATCAATTAACTTTCTAGATATAACAATATATCGCAATGAAGATAGGTTGCAATTTGCAATATATAGGAAACCCACACAAACAGACATCATTATACCTAACAGTTCGTGCCATCCATTCGAGCACAAATTGTCAGGTATTAATTACCTCATAAATAGACTGTACACATACCCAATAACAGAAAAGGGAAAACAAATAGAGAAGAACACTATTAAAAACATACTACATAACAACGGATACAGCACAAACATAATCAATAGATTAAATCAGACAACACGAAAACAAAAATCAAACATACATGACGACGAACAACATAAAACAAAGTGGGCCACATTTACATATAGTACAAAAGAAGTGAGAAAAGTTACAAAACTTTTCAAAGACACACAGATAAAAGTAGCATTCCGCACACGAAACACAATAGGAAATATACTCAAACAAAAACCACAATTAGATAAATACAATAAAAGTGGCATATACCAAATGAAATGTGTAGATTGCCCATTGAAATACATTGGGCAAACAGGCAGAACATTTAGCACTAGATATAAAGAACATATACATGATATTAGAAATAATGATAGCAATTCCGGGTACTCAAATCACATACTAAATACAGGACATGCATACGGAACAATAACAGACGTAATGGAAGTTGTAACAACGGGAAAGAAGGGCAGACATTTAAATACATTAGAGAAATACCATATATATAAAATAAGTAAGAAAGGCTTACACATGAATGATACACACATAGAAACACACAATGCCATATTTCAAACGATACACGAAATCTACACAGACTAACGGTACCTCTCTCTGCCCACTACCCATTCCTCCCCTACACTCACCAACATAAGACACAGCACACAATACATCAGACAGCACACGTAGTAAAGACAAGCAGCGTCACGCACACAGGAAGACTACACAGAGTAAGTNAGACAGATATCAACGAGGTAGATGTTGATAATAACGAAGAAATAACAATGTGTTTTTTAAATGTTAAATTTTAGACTGGGTTCAGTGTGGCAGTAACGTAAGAGTATACACCTGATGATGGCCATTAGAGGCCGAAACATGTAGTGTAGAGGAGAACAAGATCAAGAACATATAATATATTGTAACGTGTCTCGAATCGAGAAGAGTCGCTTCTATGGAAACACTAGAATAGACCGTTACATAAGAAGTAACAATAGCGGCACTGTAATCCCAACAGTGAGCCGTTGTGTAGAGAACACCGAATCTCCACGGTTACGAAGAATACGCGAAGCGTTCCCACAGAGACAACGCAATAACAATGGGTCATTGCGTAGGAAACGCGGAGTCAACAAAGCAACGTTTCCACTGCTATAACAGAGGATTCATTTGCCTAGCAGCGGCCAAGGTTATAAAAGCCCAGCTTCGACGAGAAGTTGTGAGTCTCGGAATAGCCAGCTAAGAAGAAAGTCATGGGATATCCGTCTAAGAAGTCAGTCCTAGAATAACCGCCAGAGAAGAGAGTCCAGTGTCTCGCCGAATTATTGTGAGCAGTAATTGTACCACTGCAAGTGCAAATGTTTGTAAAGTGTGTGTAAGGCGAGCGAACGTAATAAACTCGCTATATCAAAGAACGGCGTGAACTTATTTGTAGCGTGACACACAAAACACGCTACAATATATTGTTTGCACTTGGGACGGATTTTGTATCATTTATCGTGTAGAGTGCAACAGGATGCTTAAATATAATATTGTTAAAAATTGTACTTACATGTAAATTTTACAAATACAGCACTACTACTGCATGTTTTACAAGAATATACAGTAATATAAAATTGCTAATTTTCAGTAGTTTCAGTGATTTATATAAACTGAATATTTACAGGAAAAGTTGACAAGTTTTACATAATTGTCCACAAAATGCATACAATCTATTCAAATTACTTATTTGTGAACAAATGTACATATCCTTGAGTCTGACAAGCAATGTGATACAAATTTCCACCATATAAACAACACTTTATGGAAATTTCTGTATGTAAAACACTGTAAAACACATATACTGTGGGTGTTTGAGAACTGTTGAGAATATTTGGACTGAAGAGGGATGAAGTGACAGGAGGTTGGAGAAAACTGTATAATGAGGAGCTTCATAACTTGGACTCTTCTCCAAGTATAATTAGAATATTCAAGTCAAGGAGGATGGGGTGGGCAGGGCATGTAGCATGACTGGGGGAGATGAGGAATGCATATAGGTGGGAAAGCCAGAAGAGACCACTGGGAAGATCAAGGTGTAGGTGGGTGGACAATATTAAAATGGATCTTACCATTAAACTTTGTCAAATGCAGTTAATCTAGTTATATACAAACACTTCATGATCACTTTTCACTGCTCTCAAAGATGTTTCAATTATAGAACAGGCTAATTTGTACCAATTCTTATTACAATGACAATACTTATGCTTGTTTGGCTGTGTTACAGTGTAGAGCAAATTCATCTGATAGCTGATGCTTATAATATTCCATCTTCTGCATTCTTTGAAATAGTTATATGTAAATGGAGAATTTTATTCACTCTTAAAGATGTTTTGTGCAGCTAATCTTGCAGCTGTAAAAAAGATTGCTATATTATTATAAGAGACAATTCAAAATACAGTCTCCTAGGCTTACAGGTATTAACAAAATGAAACATTTTCATCTTTCAAGTAATCCACTATACAGGTGTATCAAAACTCAATGGCAAAACTTCAGGATTGGACTCCTCATACAGAGAGAAGAAGAAAAGTGTATGATAACATGGTTCCGGAAATGCGTAATTACAGAGTTATCCGACCTTTTAGTAACATTAGTGCAATCTGACACTCCCAACACTGTTGCATTGTTACACTGAATATGTCTGTAACACCAGCTGGAACACTCTGGTCACATATTGGAGGAAATGTTCAAAGTGACCTCCTCCTGCCTGAATACGGGCCTCTGCTCATCGTCGCATTCAGTGCCGCACACGATCAGAAATGCCCGGTGTAGTGTGTACTATCTGGCAGGCTGCCACAATGTGCGCATGGAGAGTTGGTACATCAGCAACAGCAGTCGAATACACAACAGACTTTAAGTGTCCCCACAGGTAAAAGTCCAGGGGGTTTAAGTCAGGAGAGCGTGGTGGCCAAGCAATCGGTCCACCTCTACCTACCCAGTGCCAAGGATAATGTGCATTAAGGTGCCTGCGGGCAGACAGACTGAAATGTGCGGGAGCACCATCATGAACTACAGCTGTCGATGGGATCCTAGTGGCATGTCTTCCAAGTAATCAGGCAATGTAGTATGCAAGAAATTTGTGTAGTTCTGTCCATTAAGCTTGTCCAGAAGAACGCAGGGTTCCAACAAACAATCACCAACAATTCCTGCCCAGATGTTAATGGTGAACCTCTGTTGTTGAGATGACTGGTTAGTTGCATGGGGATTTGTGTCCGCCCACACGTGCTGATTATGAAAATTTTGGATTCCGTCTCTTGTGTGTCCTAGAGGTATTAAAGCCCACATCATACTGATTCGCAACATGATTATTTGTGTAACAACTGTAACCGGTGTCTCACAATTTTATTCCGGAAAACAGGACGTGTCAGTGTGCACTCCGTAAATTACAAGCTCAGATAACGCTGTAATTATGCATTTCCAGATCCATGTTGTCATACACTTTTTTCTTCTCTCTATATGAGGAGTCCATTCTTGAAGTTTTGCCGTTGAGTTTTGATACACCCTGTATACCACTTAAAAAGTACTCACAGATACTGAAGTTAAGAATATTCTCTTTAAGTTTCATCCAAGTAAGAACAACAGTTTAAATGTTTATTAAAACAGTAAAATTAAAAATGAGTGCTTAACAATTAGTCCCAACAGGGGATCCTTAATTATGCATGTATGTGGGGGGAATCCATATATTTTACCTATCAATACCCAATTTAATATATTTTCTAAAACGAAAAATTTCAATGATATTTGTCTACTCCTTCGCCTGTACTGGGATGAGGAAGATGCTAAAAAACACACGCACACACATACACAAAAGAACTCATCTATAATTAGGGTATCATGTGTGTAGTACCAAACCAGCTTTTACTAATGAAACAGTACTTTAAGGTCACCTTTCATGCACTTTCAAGTATTCCTGGGAGTTTCTTTGCCAAGTGACTGATTTTTCATTTATTTAACAACATATTTTCAAATGCAGTAATTAAGTAGCAAAATACAGAAAACTGATTTGTGAATAATGAATTTGGAACAATGTGGAACAACATAAGTGTGGCTCATGTTACTGTAATATGCCTGTATTTGTCTGGAGAGATTATGAAAGAACTTCAGTCAGGAGAGCCAGTCTTTGAACTGAAATTCAAGCCTAGGACTTAACAAATATCAAATAGCAATGATAACCACTCAAAAATGACATAGGAAATGACAATGGGGTTTTCATAATGGGTGCCTGGGGCTCTTTTGCTAGACAACAAGAGCACAGGAAACTGCTTTCCTCTTCAAATTAGATTTTAAAGACTGTAAAAGGTAAAGCTGTCCCTGTGATTAATTAATTAAGCACTATGCCATAAAGACATATGTGGGAGTGGAGGTATACCTCCACCAATTCTTGACCTCAGCACTCGATGGAGGTGATGATCAACTCCATGCCCCAGGCTCTTCTCCCTTGGGGAAATCATTCCATTACCCATTGGAGAGGAGGCTATGTGGGCCCCAAAGCTTGTCTGGATGCTGTGGAGAAGAGAAAAATCTTGCCTCTGCTGGGAATTGAACCTGGGCCATCCATCCTGTAGCCTGTTTCTACACTGACTGAGCTATCCAAACTCTTTTCAGAGACTGTGGTTGATTTATTTCTTGACATATATTAGTAAGTGAAGATCCTACAGAACCTGACATGTGGGGCATTATGACAAACAGAAAGTTGTTATTTCTGAGTAAGCAAAACAGGGACACAGGAAAAAGAAATTTAGACAGAGACAAAACTTGCTTCTCTTTTCTGAGCATTATGATGGTTATGAGAACAGGTTCTTTCTGTATAGAAGTGTGTTTCACAAGATCAAATTTCATTAAACATTATTAAAAATGTCTGAAGACGCTCACTGAAAGTTAAAAAGGGAAGTGCAAAATAGATTTTATGCTGAACAATATTAGATAATGTTTTATTGTGTATACATGGTCTGACAGTAAAGTCTCATAAAGACTCATTGTGGTAAAAGTGCTACAGACCTCTTTGCTTCCCCTTGGGAAGTTATGCACCAAAGCCAGTGCCTAGTCTGCCCTTAAAAACAATTTTGGAATGGATTTTGTGGAATGGCGTTCAGAGCTACTGTCATATTACTCCTCATGTCATCAATGTCATCAGAATGCATTCCTTTCGATGTTTCCTTTATCTTCAGCAACAGAAAAAAAAGCCATCAGTGGCTAGATCCAGGGAATAGGAAAGGTGTTCCAACAGAGTTAATTGTTTACTAGCTAAAAGCTCACTCACAGACAGTGCCGTGTGAGCAGGTCCTTTGGGACCATTTCTGCACACACCTTCCTCATGTCAAGATCTTCAGTCAAAATTTCCCTAACTGTTTCTCTGTCGATGTTAACTTGCTCAGCTATGCTCCGGACAGTCAGCCGAAGATTTTCACGCACAATTTGAGGAACTTTTGCAATGTTTTCTTCAGTTCTGCTTGTTGCTGGTCGTCCTGATTTCTTACCAGTGACACTTTCTCTTCCCTCAGAAAAATGTGTCACCCACTTGTAAACTGCTGTTTTCTTCACAGCATTAATCCCAGTAAATTTTCACTAACATCTCTCTGATTTTACCTCCACTCTTGCCAAGTTTAACAAGAAGCCCCGATATTCTTGCGATGGCACACCAAAACACGCTCAGACAATAATAGACGCCACTCAAAAAGAGACTGCCATAGATCAACAACAGCACAGCTGTGAAACACTGATATGCCAACATAATCAATCCATACTGAGGTTTCTGTCCACTGGTGCTACGGCAAAGAATTGGTGGCGAGTTTCCAAACTTTACTACCAGACCACGTATCACTGTGAACCTGCCAGCTGTTGCAGGTACCAAGTTACATGTAAATGTGTATGTGTGTTTGTGCATGCGTGTGCACAGGGCCCCTAACTTACACTTTTGAGGATTGAGACATAAAGAATGCATGAGATTATAAATGTTGTGCGTGCCTGTTATAGGATACTTGCTGCTGGCAAGCATTTAAAAAAAGGAACTGAATTAAACTTTTACTTCCAGTGCTTTCCAGTCCCAGATGCTAACAAAACAGCAAAAATAAAATCAGATCCTAAAACATTAAAACATAACAGAACATGTAAACTCTGTCTTTACTGCAAATTAGCTTCCTGTACCTGATCCAGCGATATCACTCAGCACGCTGTCTACTTTCTCCTCATGCTTAAGGAAATAAGGGCGAATCACACGATTGTAGATGATTACAGACCCATTGTTCTCAATTGGGACAAAGCACCAGATGTGAAAGATACACTGTAACAGAAAAATGGAAGGTGAAACTACTGTCACATTTACCCAGTTTTCATTATTCACTGGGCCCTCACTGTATGTTATGTGGTGACTGTACAATAAAGTGAGATATAAGCAGGAAAAATTGCACTTCATATTATGATAATGTGCCACCTTTAAAACTTGGAGAAACAAAATAGACAAGGGGATGGGTGGGAGATGAATGTTTCAAGAACTGCTGAAATGGGACATTGTCTAAATGCTGAGTTAAAATGACAGTGTCAGTTTCAGTACATGAGCTTTTTATCTACATTTCTTCAGTCTGTTCACATCTGCCTAACATACATTCATAGATACTGTTACATGAAGAACCGGTAAAATGTAAAGTAAAGGTATCCCTGTAACAGGCCATGGAGACCCATACGGTTGTGAGATGTTGAGGTTCCCACATTTTCTAGACACCTGGCTCACAGATGGCGGCAAGGTTGTCAGCCCTATGCGCCAGCCGCCCTTTACCCACAAGAATATTCCTTGTACTCATTTCTGTTAGAGGCTGAGCAGACCCAGGGCCATAGTGCGGCTGGAAGGATTAGGTCAACTGAAAAAATCCAATGACCTCATCAGGACTTGAACCTGTGACCTTCCAGCTTGTAGCATAGTGCCTCAACCAACTACACTGCCCCCATGAAGAACCGGTACCACCTGTTTGTACACTCTATGGGGAACCAACACCTTATTGTTGAACATACTCCAATAAAATGCCCATTCTATTATGATGAATAACTTTTCCAGACTGTATAATGAACGTTCAAAAAATAAGTCTCGAACCATGCAAACTATTTTCATAATATGTGATATGGATGCTGAAACCATGAAATAACACCTTCAGTTTAATTTCTTTTGCAATTCCAGCATGGCTGCAATAAGGAATCCTGATCACTCTTAATTTGTAAAGAGGTTTAAATGTAACATATGGCTGTGACTTTGAGGCAACTGCGATTTCATTCTTTCCAGTTGCATCAGTGTACCAGTGGAAGGGTCATCTCTGGAAACTGTAGCTAGGCATAGCAATTGTGTATTTTGAAGATTCTGCCCACTTATTGCAACTGAGATTATTTAGAATAATGTGCAGGTGCCTGTTAATACAAGGGAAGATTACAAAATAAACACGGAAAAAATGTAGTTAACCTCGGTAATGTCAAAATAAAAGCTATTAATGACGTCTGCATAGTACCTGTTAGTCTTTGTTCTGCATATGAGGGCCAAATCACTAAATCATGAACTTATAACAGTTGACGTTGTTATTGAATGAAATATATCCCTGATGCTTGTTGGTGAACTACACAATTGCCATTATGATACTGTGTTGCTAATTGAAGAAAAATATAGATTTTGTATTTCTAATTGTTTGCTGCCAAAAACATTTCATACAGACTGTACATTGTATACTGCATACTGTTATACCATCATATCTAATATCTTGGTAGAAATGTTGAATTTTCCAAATGAATGAGGTTAGATATTTGTGACAAATTAAATTTTTTAACAATTTCCCACTGAAATTTCAGCAGCTTTTATGCAAGTACTAAATAAAATGCAATAAGAAGACACAAGAATCAAGTGACAGTTTGTGACTTACCTTCAAAAGCCAGTAGAATGGAAACCAATGTAACAGAATATTTGAAAAATATTCAATGACGGAGAACAGAGCAAACACTACCCAGTATGTTAACCACTTCGTATCATCATCCTTATTTGGACTCTCAAGTGCTTTTATGGAACGATAGGCTGGATACAGAAATCCAATGATGTTACACAACAACTGTGCAGCAATTCCAAACAACATATAGAGTCCGAGCATAACAACCAGAACTGAAACAGAAATAATAATGCATTTCAATTTAGGGAATTGAGTACAGTGGAACCTTGCTTAATGAGCACCTCTCATAATGAGTAACTGTAATAATGAGCAAAACAAATTGTAAAAAATGACTCGCTTAATGAGCGACGTTTCGCATAACGAGTGACGAGAGGGGAAGTCCCGGATTGTACGCTTGCTACATCAGTCTGTGTTTAGCACTCGTTCCACTAGCATCTTAGTGTTGCTTGTGATCACACATTTTTCCAAACTTGTGTTCAGACATATTATTTGTGATTTTTTTGTGCAAAGTTTAATAACCCTTGCAAGAATGTCCCCAAGGAAAAAGCCGCAAAAAGACAGCCATAAGAGAATAAAAATAACCGTAGAAATGACATGTAAAATCATTGAAAAGCGAGCGTGGCTGATCTAGCACGCACATACGATCGGTCTACATCAACGATTTGCACGATTTTGAGTTGCATTGTGTTTCACAGCAAGAAGCTGTGGAGGAGAGTTTGTCAGAGGAGGAGGAGGTAGCAGCAAAGCAACAATCTTCTGGCGCAATAAGAGAAATGTTGAAAGCATGGGAAACTGTTGCATCGTACATTGAAAAGCATCATCCTAATAAGGCAGTGGCTATGTGTGCTACAAATTTATTTAATGACAATGCTGTGTCGCATTTTCACCAAATTTTGAAGTGTCAGCAAAAAGTCTCTAGACAGCTTTCCAGTAAAAAAGAATTAGATATGTATCATAAATAATAAACTATTTATTTCGATTTTTTGTTTTTGTTTTCTGCGAATCGAATTCGCATTCCAGGTTGGTTCATTCTGCATAGAAGAAAAGATGAAGATGATTCACGCTGATGATTTCTTTTGGATAGTGAAATACAAACATGTTTTAGTTTCTTCATATCACAAAATGATTACCTGAAAGCCTGCCATATATTGTTCTTGAAATGTCTGACCTATCTGGCAGGAAGGACACATGCTACTTGCATCAACTCCATCACCATGCATTTACACTCATGGCAGTCAACAGACCAATTGCCTCTACACATTACAATTTGTCTTCAATATCACCCCAATAAATCACTGAAAAGCTACCATGAAGCAAGCTTATGTCTTATGTGCTTGCTGACCCTAACTCCAATTCCAGGCTATCTATCACTCACTCACTCACTCACTCACTCATGCAGCTGAGCCCTACCTGTGAAGCTGCCAACTGTGCAGCTATTCAAGAAATTCCCAGCATTTTATGGAACCCGATGGTTCATTATCATGTTCACAAGAGCCCTCCACTGGTCTCTATCTTGAGCCAGATCAATCCAGTCCATACCATCCCATTCTATCTCTATAAGATCCATTTTAATATTGTCCATCCACCTACGCCTTGGTCTTCCCAGTGGTCTCTTTCCATCTGGCTTTCCCACCAGTATCCTATATGCATTCCTCTTCTCCCCCATTTGTGCTACAAGCCCTGTCCATCTCATCCTCCTTGACTTGATCATTCTAATTATATTTGGTGAAGAGTACAAGTTATGAAGCTCCTCATTACGCAGTTTTCTCCAACTTCCTGTCACTTCATCTCTCCCTGATCCAAATATTCTAGCACCCTGTTCTCAAACACCCTCAGTCTATGTTCCTCCCTTAATGTCAGAGAAAAAGTTTCACACCTATACAGAACCACAGGCAAAATTATAGTTTTGTATATTTCAATTTTTATGTTTTTGGACAGGAGACGAGAAAACAAAGGTTCTGGACTGAATGGTAGAAAGCATTACCCAACTTCAATCTCCTCTTAATTTCCTCCTCAATTAGGTTTTGATTTGTTATCACTATTTCTGAATATCTGAACTGTGCCACATTTTCAAAACATCTGTTTCCTATCTTTATGCCATGATTTTGCCCTGCATTCTGGTGATGAGACAGCAACATATACTTAGTTTTCTCTGTGTTTATTTCTAGACCAACCTCTTTACTTGCATCAATTAAAGTTTGTGTGTTTTTCTTTATGGTATCTACATTATCACCCAGCAGATTCACTTTCATCGATCAGGCAGTTTTTCCTTACTCCAAATAGGCCTCTGCTATTGTGTTACTTCTTATCAAAATTCCATGTGAAAAGTAAGAATATGTTGGCATGATTTCAAGGTGTTACAGTTTCAAATAGGAAAAACTCCCATACAACTATAAACTTTGACACACAAGGTTGTTAGTGGGGGGACCCTGAATCAAAATGCTGATGCACAATGAAGATAAACTGGATAAAAATACTGGTAGGCTTGCGCATTCCCCTAAAAAAAATTGCTTACATGCCTTGGAAAGGAGTTTGGGGATTAAAGTTTGAGGCTTCAAGTTTACAGAAGAATTTTAATGTACAAATATGCACATTTCAGAAAATTGTCAAGAATACATGTGCAGCAAATTCCATCCATCTGCTGTGGGATTTGTGGTTTGTTTGCCTATGGACTTCTCAATTGTGTTGCAGGTTTGATTGCACATGGAAAGAGTTATGCAAGGAACTTGTGTCTCTTCTGCTTGGCAGACAGCACAACATGTGCCACGCTCTCAGACAATCTCCTTGTACAATAGCTGAGTCAGTATAGCTACTGGCTGGACTACAGAAGGGTTGAAGTTCAAGTCCCAGTAGGGTCAAGAATTTTCTCCACATCATGAGGCTGACCACTCATCTCCAACAAGTGTCAAGATTGAGAAAACGTAGATCTATACATCTATTCCCACATATATCTTCATGGCATAGTTAGTTAAGCTGGTTAATTAAGCACAGGGACTTTACTTTTACTTTTTTACTTACAACTTTCTATAATGTGTATTGCTTGCTCACCGAGACATGTGGGGAAAAGAGTAAGTAGATTATTGTTAAGGTCTGTGGAGGAAGAATGTGAGGGGGGTGGGACAGAAAAACTATTAAATTTATGTGGTTTCACCCTCTGCAACATTTCTTTTGGAGCACAACTATTCCATAAACCGAGCAATACCTGTACATTAAAAATGTGACACACTTCAAAGAATCCAATAAGAAAAACAGCAAGGCTTTATTTTATTTACACAGTTCAAGTGAGTAGAAATGTTTTTATCTGCATTCTTCTCTGCTACCAATACTAAAAGATAACCTGGGTAGCCATTATTAAACACGACAAATACAAAGTGAACTTCTCACGGGAAATATGCTGTCTGTCTTGAAGCAAGAAAATAATGTCTCCAGATTCTAAAATCCTACTGGACTCCAGATCTAAGACTATTCTCACCACTTGGTTGTGGTTCTGTCTTACTTATGAGTCCAAAAGACTGAGCTGGTCTCAGAATCCACACTTAGAAGCTAGGTACATTATTATCTAATCTGACTCACTCATGAATATGTATAATCGTTTTATTCCAGTCTTGCCCTCGGCCCATTCTAGAGCAGGTGTCCATGGCTTGTTCTTATCGTGCAGTGCGGTGTCCAGATATTTCTTGTACTCTCCAACTCTAGTACCCATGACGTAGACTTAACTCTGTTTTAATACCAGTACGTATATAAGTTTAAACACAGTAATTCACAAATGCCGGAAAAGTGAATCGTTCTCTCCAAACTTTACACCACACACTTTGTACACATGACCTTGCACATTATTCCACGTTACGAAACTACCACAATTTCATGCGTCATAATATCCAGGTATTCACAGCCTTAGTGATGCCATTCGTCAGTTTTGCGTAAAGCACGGTAAACATCGTAAACATTATCGTAATGAAGTGTAGAAAAATCAATGAGATATATGCGGAAGAAAACTAATGCATATTTTTGCGTAAGTCAGTCCTTTATTAAAAATGGGGAGAAGTCGAAGAATGTAAGCTAATTCCGGGATAGGTAATCATGGTGGAAAATTTTCGCCCTGAACGAATGTATGTATAAATAAAACTGATCCGCTGTGCAATTGAAACGGTCACTTGAAAGGGGCGGGGCTGTAGATAGGGAAATCATGGTCATGAGCGGTAACACCAGTAATGAAATTATCGTCTTGTTGGCATTTAACTAATGATTGTCAGTACCACTGAGTACAGATAGCAGACTGTTAGTGGTTTATAATGAGCGGCAATGTTATTAATGTCTGATGTGAACCGGGATAAGAAAGGAAATTTATTTTAACCTTTTGTTTCAGTATAAATGCACCCATAAACCTCTTAAGTACAAATGTATGAATATTTAGATACAAATATAATATGCCATATTCTTGGGCTAGTGACGTGTGGTCAGTGATGCTTTGGACACGATAATGTGTGAAGGCGATACAGAAGTAGGTTAAGGGTGCTTAAGAGGGATTTAGAACTTTTGGAGCGATATATGCACAATGTCCTCGGCAAAGGGATTAAGAGCTTCAGGATTCGTAATCTTTAGAAAAGTCTGTAATCAAATAGAATACTTGTTGCTACAAACTTCATACGGAAGTCATCACTGGACACCACCAAAAGGTAAGTTACAGGCCATCAATGATTTTGAAATCTGTTTTTTCATTCAGGCATTAAAAATTGTGTGATCATACACATTGCACTTGGAGAAGAATGGAATTACATGATTGGGTAGTATAAATTATGTTACGGCAAAATTGCATATAGCTAGATGAGGAAGGCATTCCATGATTGGGATGTATATACTGATGACAATAAAAATATTATTTACTATTTTTTCCCCATTGAAATTACAACGAAAAAGAAATGAACTTAATAAAAAACCTATCTTGAAAGCATACCAGTGTGCCCTTCTGTCTGTAATCTAATCTGTAGATATGGTATCTGTAGATAAGCCATTCCAAAATTGATGGAATATCAATATGCTGCTATATAAAATTTCCATCTCCAGTTAGTGTCTATAGACAACCCCCCATTGCCTGGTCTTATATATATTAAATTACTCTTTCACTGAATATGTGCATATCAGTGATGGAAATTTATTTTTTGTCAGAGGTCGAGACTGGTATGCCAACTGAAGCAAAGGAACATCTCATTGCAACTTGGCAACCAGTCCTCTTAACTACCGCAGCTTTCTGTCAGGCACATTGTCAGAGCATACCATCTAGCCTTTGGATTTATATATGTAGATTTTCATGTTTCAGTTATTTTGGATTCTTGGAAAATTTACAGTCAGTGTGAGATAGAAGTCATTTAATAGAGAAGTACTGAAAAGTCACCTATGGCAGAATTAAAATCTCCCCAGACAATTCATTTTTGTGGTAAAAGATAGTCCAGAAGAGTTGTCTTCTAGGATATAATTCTGTGCAGTTGATTTACTTTCAGCGAACTACAGAGCATTACATTGCAGAAGATAGAACTCTTCATAACCACCTCTTTGAGAACCTCAGATCCTGCTAATAAATATCCTGTCGCCAACAAAAGATGCAATAACAGTATGATGAGCTCTGATCTGGTATTGTTTGGACAGC
This sequence comes from Cryptotermes secundus, assembly GCF_002891405.2. Taxonomy (NCBI): domain Eukaryota; kingdom Metazoa; phylum Arthropoda; class Insecta; order Blattodea; family Kalotermitidae; genus Cryptotermes; species Cryptotermes secundus. Next base: position 1,297,410 of record NW_019729902.1, on the reverse strand, counting down.
ACAATATTACATTAATTAATTCCATGCAATGCATCTTGAGGTCTACACTACTGTATTTTATGTTATTCCTGCCTGAATAACATAGTGGTATGTTACATTGGATCAGATCAGAGCAGGTTAACTGGCTTCATGGTGCACAGCCCTACTTGAAAAGTTTACGGTCACCAAATCAAGAAATTCCCCACCTTGTATGAAATCTGAAGGTTCATTACCATGCCCACAAGAGTCCATCATTTGACTGTATCCTGAACTAGATGAATCCATTGTTCACAGTCACACCCAGTTTTTGTAATATCCATAGAATTATATTTCCCTATGGTCTCTGAAGTGGCCTCTTCTCTTCAGGTTTTTGAAAACAAAATGTGCATTCACTTCTCTCATCCCCATGCATGTTCATTTCATCATCCTTAGTTTGATGATGATGATAATTGAGTTCTCCATTTATTTGTGTGCCTACTTAAGTGCCTAAAGGCCAATTATAAAATAAGCACGAGCAAAGAAGGAAACAGACAGATGAACACACACAAGCAAAGACGAAAGAAAAAACAAACCAATTTGTGTTATTCAGACAATAATAAAAATTTGGTAAATGCAGTTCCACTAGCCATTATGCAAAGAGAGAAAAAATACGTACATATTATTATATTTTAGCATCCCGTTGCATTGAGGCATTATTCTTATTATCAAAGTACACGTCAATAATGCAACAATTTGAAATATATCAAGAATATGTCAACAAACTCCGTGGTCTGTAGTCCGCAAGCGAACTATACAGACTGAGCGACCGCCGATTGTCGGCAAAGTTAGTGCCAACNACTGAGCCACAGCAACGCGTGGCCGGGTACAGCTAGTATATATGTACCCGGCCACGCGTTGCTGTGGCTCAGTCTAACGAAATATTTCAATTCAAACGCAGATCAATCGACACAGCTCAAGCCCACCGCCAATTACACTGAAAAATAAGGAGAACAGTCAAGAAAACGAAATGAAAAACAATGAAAAATAAACTATACTCACGAAATGAACGCTATGGTAAACGACACAGCCCAAATCCAACGCAACGTCACACGAAATAACTAAATCAAAATGGCCAACTTTTGGGGCTACAGACTCACTTCTTCGGCAGTTATTCCAGACTAACTGGGCGAATGAATTGAACACACCTGTTATACCCTCGGCCGCTGCTATGCAAATGAGCCTTTGTTATAACCTTGGAAACGGTGCTTTGTTGATTCGGCGTTTCCTACGCAACGACACATTGTTATTGCGTTGTCTCTGTGGGAACGCTCCCTGTATTCGTCGTAACCGTGGAGATTCGAAGTTCTCGACACTGCGGCTCAATGTTGGGATTACAGTATCGCTATTGTTACTTCCTAGGCAACTGCCAACTGTTGGGTCTACAATACCGCTATTGTCGCTACCTATGTAACGGTCTGTTCTAGCGTTACTACGGAAGTGACTCCTGGATTCCGAACATGTGACGTGTTTTTACCTGTCACAGGTGTGACGCTCGTACTCGAATGCAACGTTATTTCAAAATTTCAAAGCAATCGGTGAAGAACTTTCGGGGATTTAAGATCCTGAACAAACGAACATTTACATTTTTATTTATCTAGACAGATTGACATTTTTAATGATTTTAACATCATAAAGTATTAAAAAACATTTTTAGTGAGTGACATATTTTTGATGTATTTTAAATTGTTGCATTATTTACGTGTACTTTGATAATAAGAATATGTCGCTTGTTACCTATGTAACGTTGTGGTCACGTGTCTCCTATTCAGTGCGACAAATAACTTCCACGTACGTCTCGGATTCAGCGAATAAGTTATTGAACACTCACTTTTACACCAGCGAGTACAATTATTATCACTTCCAGTATCACCGAATACTGTTCGGAGCCGGACTATTATAACATGGTTTCGGACGCAATAGAGGGCACTTTCGCCCAGGGTTCCATTTCACGTGTTCTGTGCTCGTTGCCGCAGAAATGCATTATTTCCGCCGTTTCAACAGTTCGTTGCCACGGGTATTCCTAGGCAACG
>NW_019729902.1:1290030-1295095 GCF_002891405.2 Cryptotermes secundus | reverse complement strand
TTTTTGCTTTTTGGGGAGACCACTGCACTGTTCACTTGGGCACAGTGTTCCCATGCACGTCAATGTATACAGGAAGACCGCACTAGTGACACACACATACACAAGAAAAATACGCCACACAAAAACGTAACTACACAGAATCGCAATATTTGATATACGAAATCAACACGATGAAGAAAATCACGAAAATGTTTATACCAGTCATACTATTACGCAGTATACATTGCAGTGTGATGGCCGCAAAAAGTGCAACGACGGCATTCTGATCATGAGATAGAACAAAACGTTGACGTGCATGGGAGCACGGTGGGCAAGTGAACAGTGTAGTGCTCTCCCCAAAAAAGCAAAAAAGAAGAGTTAGCTGATGATGGCCCATGTGTGGCCGAAACATGTCGTAAATTGGGGGGGGGGAACCCGTAAAACTAAGAGACTTTTTAGAAATTGTGATAATCACTTTTAATGTAAAAAATGTACTTTTAGTGGCCTATTGACATTTTTAATGATTTTAACATTATAAAGTATTAAAATACATTTTTAGTGAGTGACATATTCTTGATGTCTTTTAAATTGTTGCATTATTTACGTGTACTTTGATAATAAGAATATGTACATATTGTCGCGTGTTACCTATGTAACGTTGTTGTGGTCACGTGTCTCCTATTCAGTGCGACAAATAACTTCCACGTACGTCTGGGATTCAGCGAATAAGTTATTGAACGCTCACTTTTACACCAGCGAGTACAATTATTATCACGTTCAGTATCACCGAAAAACTCTTCAGAGCTGGACTCTTATAACCTGGTTTCGGACGCGATAGAGGACACTTTCGCCCAGGGTTCCATTTCACGTGTTCTGTGCTCGTTGCCGCAGAAATGCATTATTTCCGTTATTTCAACAGTTCGTTGCCATGGTTATTCCTAGGCAACGATCTGTTGGTATTCGAGTTGTCGCTGTGGGAATTCAACAATTTCAATTGTAGCCGTTGCGCAGCGATGGACGACGTATAACACGTTACAGTATATTAATATTGGGTACAATTAATATTTTAACAACCAATCAAGCGCCATAATAGAGTATGACTAAGAAATAACAACACTAATATCCAGTGGCGTAGCATGACTACCGAAAGCAGGGAAGCAACTTTATATACGTGTATATAAATTTTTTCTACATACCCTATAGTTTCTATCTTCTATTTAAAAGAAAACAGCTAATAGTTTAATATGTATTGTATATTTAAGCTAATATATTAAAATAACACAATTTTATAGCCATCAAATGACAGGGTTGTGAACCTGGAATATAATTAATGCTTACTTTATTGTTTATAATTCAGCTCGATTCTTCTGTTTTTCTTGGGAAACAGATCAATAACCTCATCTAGAAAGCTGGGTTTGGACTGCAGTTTGTTTAGGAAGGACTTTTCAATGTTCATCAAAGCCAGTGATGACAACCTATCCTGGTTCTGCGAATTTCTTAAGTAGTTTTTTAATCTCTTCAGAGCTGAAAATGAGCGTTCATCTGCAGCACTTGTCGCTGGTATTGTTAATACTAGCTCACATAATTTGAAGATTTGCGGGAAAACGCATGATAACTGAAGAGCATACATATATTGATGTAAGTCATACACACTATCTTTTGCCATATCTGGGTCCGAAAACATTACTAAAAGTTCACTCTTTAAGGCAACAAAGTAAAAAAATGCACCATAATTTTCTTTTAAACAGGAAAATGCTTTTTCAGGAAATGAGGTTCTATACATGGGAAAGTATCTGGCATCAAGAAGACTCAAGAAGAGGAGCGTAGCGTTCTCCGAAAATCTAACAGAGACATTCTGACACACGACATCAATAATTTCACAGAACAGCCGTTTATAGGAGTTTTTTCTTTCTTCTCCACTCATTGAGTCAATGCGAATTCTTTTGGGTCGAGTTGGGCCATTTGAATCGAAGACATTTTCCATTTCACTCCAAAGGTGGTCAAATCCTCCCCTTAATCTTTGCATGTGATGCTTAAATTCGTCTATTTTGGTATTGCAAAAAGCTATATCAGATCTCTTAGTTTGTAGGATTTTGAAAAGAGCGCCAGAATATGGAAAAATTGAAGAAAATATTTTCAGCATGAAATTGAAATCGAAATCCCTTAGAAGAGAGAGAAGTCCGCGTGCAGAAGAAATTGTTTCTACATCCCATTCTTCTGGTTCCTCTATTATAGACACAAGAAGATTCTCAATTCCTTCTCTGTATTCATGCACAGTTTCAGCAAGTCGGCTATGGTACTGCCATCGAGTAGGTGCGATAGAAGGAAATCTTTTCCTAAGGTGGGAATCCAATGCTTCAGTCCTTTTTGTGGACTTGGCAAAAAAAGTTCTAAAGCCAGAGAGAGTAGCAAAGAAGACCTTAACTTCCTTAATAAAACTAGCAGATTGTGCTAAGACTAAATTTAGTCTATGCGCATAACAATGAACAAAAATGGCGTTTGGGTACTGCTCGCGAATTTTTGCTTGTACTCCTGCATGTTGTGATGCCATAACAGCAGCACCATCATAAGTCTGTGCAATGAGTTTGGGACCACATTCAAAATCATTTAAAATCTCAAGAGCATGGTTAAACAAGGAATTGGCAGAACGGTCAGAGCTCACGTCTGTAAAACGCAGAAACCTTTCTTCAACATTGCCATCAGCTGTCACATATCGAAGAACTGAAGCCAACTGACACTTATTCATCACATCTGAAGTCTCATCAAGAATTAAAGAAACATAATTAGCCTTTGAAATTTCCTTTTTAATTTCCATTGTCATCAATTCAGATACAGAATGTATCAGTTCATTTTGGATGTCAGGAGAAGAACCACGGAAAGCAGTTGAAGACTCTAAATGATTGTGTAAATCAGAATCATAACGTGCCAGCATATTTAAAACCTCAATGTAATTTCCTCTATTAACAGATGCCACGCTTTCATCATGTCCCCGAAATGCTAAACCCTGAGAGCCCAGAAAACAAACTGCTGTAATTAATTGGCCTACAAATTTCCTGTTCTGTTTCACAGCTTCATTGTGTTTTTCAATTGACTGTTTGTATTGGCTGCTTAGAGAAAATTCAATCCTTCTGTTTTTACCAAACAGTGTAATTTCTTTAAGACAAGCAATGTGATTAACTGAATGCCCATGTCGTTTGCCAGATTTGTAAATGTTGTTAATGTCATTGTAACCAGCACTGTTAAACACGTGTTTTTCTTTAGAAAACAAGAGACAAGGCCAACAGAATAATTTGTTTAGTTTATCACACCCACACAACCATGGAATAGCCTCATATAAACTGGTATTGAAATGCCGTGTGCAAGATTTCACTTTTGTATGTAAAGTTAGATTAGGCTTAGGTGCACCTTCTTCTATTATCTTAAGTTTCTCATTATAACTGAGTGAACTGAACGGTGTTTGAAGAAGTTTTTCAATCACACAGTGGTTATCACATGAAAGTGTCATGTTTCTATTTTTAACTTAACAGCAATCACAAAAACACTGGTCATAAAGTTATAATTACGCAAAGCAAAACAAATTCTGTATCGAGAAAAATACAGAATAATAACTAAACTGACTTGTGCATAAATGAGACGCTAACACCTTCTGAAAACTAATACACACGCTTAACTGCCAGGTCACAGACTATTCTACTGCGAACTGCAATGCCTTACATCTGGCAACATTGCTGAAAGCACGAATCTAGTAGCATACCATAACGGATAGCTCACTTACAGACAACATTGACATTGGTCAGCCAGTTAACCCAGGGGAGGGTGGAAGCGAAAGACCTGCTGCTTCCGCGCGTGTTGCAGTTTGAAGTACCCTGCATTTTTGAAGAAAATAACTGATCTATCCTGATAAATTGTTTATGTAACACATTAAAACTTGCAATATTCTCATTATATGTAATATATGTTCTCAGATTAATTAATATTTTGAAGTATGAAATATTTTTTCGAAATTGAAAAATTGCCAGAAATGTTCTTGGTTGCTTTTCTATAGGGAAGCAATGCTTCCACCACATCCATGTACCCTACGCCCCTGCTAATATCATATGATGAAGAGTACAAATTATAAAGCTCAATCATTATGTAATTTTCTCCATTCTGTCAGTTTCTCTTCCTCTCTTAGTTCCAAATATTCTCCTAAGTAGTGTTCTTAAACACCTTCAACCTTTATTTTTATCTTAGAGTGAGTGATCGAACTGTGCACCTATATAAAGCAGCAGGTAAAATCGACACACTTTTTCAGCTAGCACACAATAAAAGCAAACAATTACTGCACACTAATGAACTTATCAGAAGTCACACACCTGGTTTATAATGTCTTATTTCAGGCAAAACTAATGAACACCATATATGAAAATGGAGAGTGGCACAAGGACTTTACAGAAGTTACAATGATTGCCTTAAAGAAAAAGACAAAAGCTACAAAATGCAGCGACCATTGCACAATAAGCCTTATTGCACATACAGCAAAGATAATAGCAAACATACTTAAAAGAAGAATTGAAAGGAAAATAGAGGATATACTTGGAGAAGATCAGTTTGGATTTAGAAGAGGAAGAGGAACCAGGGATGCAATTGGGATGATGAGAATTATAGCGGAACGAACTTTGGAGATAGATGAAGAACTGGCAGAAGGCATTTGACCAGGTAAACTGGGTCAAATTAATGCAGATCCTAAAAGAAACAGGTATCGATTGGCGTGAAAGAAGATTGATTAGCAAATTGTACATGGATCAGAAAGTTAAGAGTACGACTGGACAGAGGGGAGACAAGAAGTGTGCAGATTGGAAGAGGAGTTCAACAAGGATGCTGTTTATCACCAATTCTGTTCAACTTGTACAGCGAATGCCTTACCAAGGAAGCTCTGGATGGGCTCGGTGACTTCAAAGTAGGAGGGCAAATTATTCAATCTGTGAAATATGCAGATGACCTTGTGTTAATGGCTAAGGAAGAAACTGTGCTACAGGGCATGATTGATAGACTAATTGAAATTGGAAGGTGCTATGGCATGGAAATGAATGTGGAGAAAACAAAA
>NW_019729902.1:1284778-1289875 GCF_002891405.2 Cryptotermes secundus | reverse complement strand
AGGAAGAAGACGTAAGAAGATGCTGGATGACCTTGGGGACAGAAGAGGATACTGTCATTTGAAGGAGAAAGCTCTAGATCGCATTAAGTGGAGGAATTGTTTTGGAAGAGACTGTGGACCTGTCATCTTGACAGATTACTGATGATGATGACTTCAGGCTCTAAGGCAGAACTCAAGCCAGATAGTATTGGCTGATAAGTTTCTTGAAAAAAGAAGGCTGACTAGAATTATAGTTCTGTATATCTTTAAACTTTCCATTTTTAGATAAGAGACAAAAAATACAGAATATTCTACACTTACATGTAATGTGCCCCCCCCCCAGTGAATGCATCCAGTTGCGTATCATATATTATTTCTTACTGAAACCGTCACAACACAACAATCAGTATGTGTATGTAGCTTCAGGAGATACTTTTGCTACATGTTTAGGCCTTCAAAAGGCCATCATCAGGTATACAGGGTGTCCCAGGAGGAATATGCCAGACTTCGGGAGGGCGTTCCTTATGTTAAAGTATGCCGATATAACCCAAAACACCTATGTCCAAAGTTGAACGGTTACGGAGATAATGGCCCGAGAAAAGTGTGGTCTTCTGACGGGTCCACGCACAGTACCAGTCAGCTGACAAGTCTTATCAATGTTTGTCCTTGAGTGTGGTGATGACGAGTCACACTAGCCGCATACCAGAATGCGCAGTCAGCAATGTTACGTCAGTGGTTGCCATTCATGTGTCATGTATAGTGCTTGGAACCCTAACGACAACTATGACATGGCGTGCATGTATTCTTGTAGTTCAATTTAATTGCTTCATGTCACTCACAAGTTAATTTGATGTTACGTACATTACTAAAATTACAGAAACCACATATTCCTGCCAGTTTTAATATGTATTTGGTAATCAACAAGTGTCTAACACCTGTCAAAGTTTCACACTTCTCTGGCCATTATCTCCGTAACCGTTCAACTTTGGACATAGGGGGTTTGGGTTATATCGGCATATTTTAACATGAGGAACGCCCTCCCAAAGTCTGGCACATTCCTCCTGGGACACTCTTTATACATTAAACTATCTATTATTGAACTAGCTGTGCCCAGCCACTCCTTGCTGTGGCTCAGTCTGCCCGTTCTTCCCCAGTTTGATTTGAAATTACTCGACGCATTGCTTCCGCTCCGTGAGTACGATGACCTAAGTTTGATCTTCTGCGAGGCATTATTTTGATGAACTAAAGCAGATCGATTCCACTGAAGAAGAAGAAAGAAAGTTATAAGAAAAGAAATGAAATTTCAAAACATTAAAAAAGGAAAGAACACGAACTGGAAAACAAAGAAGAAACAAAAAAACAAAAAATACTGACAAAATATTTCAATTCAAACGCAGATCAATCGACACAGCTCAATCTCACCGCCGATTGGACCGGAAAATAAGGGAAACAGTAAAGAAAACGAAATGAAGAACAATGAAAAATAAACTATACTCACGAAATGAACGCTACGGTAAACGACACAGCCCAATTCCAATGCAATGTAACACGAAATAATAAAATCAAAACGAAAATTTCGTTGTCATGGTTATTCCTAGGCAACGACCTGTTGGTATTTGATGGACGACGTATAACACGTTACAGTATATTAATATTGAATACAATTAATACTTTTATCTGTTTTTACCTGTCACGGGTGTGACATCTATATAATAGGTATATAAAAACGCGCGTGTTTGAATGCAAGGTTGTGTCAAAATTTCAAAGCAATCGGTGAAGAACTTTCGGAGATTTAAGAACACGGACACTGGGATACAGTGCTAAACTTCCAAGTGTATACAATGATATAAAATGATATGAGTGAATATAAAATATAAGTTACAATAAAAGTTGAAGTCATATATGGACATATATTACAATTACAACTGCTAACTTCCAAATACCATCACATATATGACTTTTAACAGTACCTTTGACTATGTAACTGGTTATTTTAAGACTTCAACTTTTATTGTAATTTTATTTTATTCACTCATATCATTTTATATCATTGTATACGCTTGGAAGTTTAGTACTATATCCAATATTTGACATGCAATTCAGTAACAAAAAGTTTAATGTATTTGACTGATGATCGCCTTTTGAAAGCCGAAACATGTAGCAAAAGTATCTACTAGAGCTACTTACACACATTATTGATTGTTGTGTTGTGACGGTTTCAGTAAAAAATAATAATTAATCGTAATGGTAAGAAGCGTTCCATGAATTTAACTTACTCGTACTTTTTCATGGATGTAGTTATGATTCATCTTTCATTTCATTTATTTATTTGATGAATAATGTACAGTTAGATTGGATGTCATAAATATTACAATATAAGCTGAAAAAAAAACCAAAAGAAATACACGCTTAAAAGGTCCTAATAATAATGTTTAATGAAGTTACTCTCATTTCTAAGTATTTCGACTTGCTCAAATTGTAAATTGTTCTTACTGGTATAATAATTATGGTGTTTGTCTAGGCCATGTAAATAATTTACACACAATTTACATGCTCTTTGCATGAGGCTTTATTTACCTTATATATATTTTAATATCTTATATCTTAAATTTTATATGTTATATTTAAGATTGTATATTTATATTTATTTCATGTGATCTTTTATGAAAGACTTTGTATGTGACAAATTTTATATCCAGCCCTACTGGGCTACAGCTGGATCTATGAAATGTAATTAAATAAATAAATAAATAGCATTCACATAGACACTCATAATCCAACATTTGAGGCACTACACCAACTTTACACCAGACAGCATACACCCACAAAATGAAACTTAAAAACCTCGAAAATCTGAACATCTGCGGTCTTTATCCACCAATCACAGACACTACATGTAAGTACAAATACATACAATTCCAATATTAGAACATGACAAAAATGTGCTACAGTTTATAATCTCAGCTACACAAGAGAAAAACAGCAACACGGGTACCTAAGGTCCCAAGTAAGCAATGACTGGTACTACTTTCATCAACCTCCAGGTGACAAAAAGTTGGATTTTAATTTTAACCTTTAATTTTTATTTAATGTTAACTCAGTAACTCCCNTTATATCATTGTATACGCTTGGAAGTTTAGTACTATATCCAATATTTGACATGCAATTCAGTAACAAAAAGTTTAATGTATTTGACTGATGATCGCCTTTTGAAAGCCGAAACATGTAGCAAAAGTATCTACTAGAGCTACTTACACACATTATTGATTGTTGTGTTGTGACGGTTTCAGTAAAAAATAATAATTAATCGTAATGGTAAGAAGCGTTCCATGAATTTAACTTACTCGTACTTTTTCATGGATGTAGTTATGATTCATCTTTCATTTCATTTATTTATTTGATGAATAATGTACAGTTAGATTGGATGTCATAAATATTACAATATAAGCTGAAAAAAAAACCAAAAGAAATACACGCTTAAAAGGTCCTAATAATAATGTTTAATGAAGTTACTCTCATTTCTAAGTATTTCGACTTGCTCAAATTGTAAATTGTTCTTACTGGTATAATAATTATGGTGTTTGTCTAGGCCATGTAAATAATTTACACACAATTTACATGCTCTTTGCATGAGGCTTTATTTACCTTATATATATTTTAATATCTTATATCTTAAATTTTATATGTTATATTTAAGATTGTATATTTATATTTATTTCATGTGATCTTTTATGAAAGACTTTGTATGTGACAAATTTTATATCCAGCCCTACTGGGCTACAGCTGGATCTATGAAATGTAATTAAATAAATAAATAAATAGCATTCACATAGACACTCATAATCCAACATTTGAGGCACTACACCAACTTTACACCAGACAGCATACACCCACAAAATGAAACTTAAAAACCTCGAAAATCTGAACATCTGCGGTCTTTATCCACCAATCACAGACACTACATGTAAGTACAAATACATACAATTCCAATATTAGAACATGACAAAAATGTGCTACAGTTTATAATCTCAGCTACACAAGAGAAAAACAGCAACACGGGTACCTAAGGTCCCAAGTAAGCAATGACTGGTACTACTTTCATCAACCTCCAGGTGACAAAAAGTTGGATTTTAATTTTAACCTTTAATTTTTATTTAATGTTAACTCAGTAACTCCCTCTTGTAGGGAGTTGTTTTAGAGATTAAAGATTCTGCCCCTTTACTCACAGTATATTTTTTCCATTTTGTTATTTGTGGTCAAAGACAAAGATCTATTTTTATCTAATTCTGAAGTTCATACAATCAACACAAGACATAGTAATAACCTCCATTATCCCTCAAATAACTTAAATGTATTTCAAAAGGGAACATATTATTATGGAATTAAAATTTTTAATAAACCTCCATCTAATATAAAAGACCAAGCCCATGAGATTAAAACATTTAGGTCTCCTGTTAAAAGATTCCTATTTTTAAATTCATTTTATTCATGTTATATTTTAGCGTCCTGTTGCACTGATTTATGTCCATGATTTATTTTAACCAGCAGGCCCACAGGCCCAGCAGTATAACACACGCAGTCACAGGAGCAAGACACAACACAAAGCACAATACACACACGAAAGTAGGAAGAATGCTCCGATAGAGGAAGATAGGTGTGACTCGCGTATTGAGATACGACATAAGGATGACAAATCCTGAACAGTTTTTTAATATTTTAATAGTTTAATATTTTTAATATTTAAAATTTATCAATATATATAACGAGTATATATTTTAGTATAAAGACAACAGGGCATGCAGTGAAGTAGTTTGACGTACAACGAAAAGCACCTGAAGATGGCACTTTTGTGCTGAAACATGTAGTGCGAGAGAGAAGAGTAAGGTGAATAAATGTATGCACTGTAAGACGGTTAAAATAATTCATTTTATTCATTGGACAAATATTTTAACTGTGACAGCAATTAAAGTTTCAGATTTGTTACGGGTGGTAGTTGATAGTGCTTTATTGTTATAGATGATGGTTTTTGTTCATGTTGTATATTGTTAATATTTTTAACTGGTATGACATTACACAATTGTGATGCAGTATGTGATGTTTACTCATGTTGACTATTTC